>NC_092818.1:131226712-131526712 GCF_023375885.2 Dermacentor andersoni
AACTTCAGCTGAATGCCACTCAGCTTAGCTTCACAGAAAGCTCTCCGATCGACGTGACTGAGCATTTTCGCTCTGCGAACAAAATGCTTGTAGGAAAGGCTTTGAACGACAAGAGGGTAAGAAACTGGGAGTTCACATGTGTCAAGGATTGTACATCTCTATTTTGCAAAAGTGAAAACTCGCGCGTACATCATGTGAGATTATAGACGACCTTTCTCAGGTATCATTAAAAAGAAAGCCATCTCTCTAGGTGTTGCTGTATGCGCCGCGAAGTTTTGGAATGGCACTTAGCATTACTGCAATTGTACAGAAATATTAAGAGCAGCCTTGTGTATTCGTTTCTAATTGCAATGTACGAAAAACCTTGAAGAGCTCATTGCCTACCTTTTGTAGTGTTCATTCCGTGATGACGTCATTGCTCTAACAGAAACATAGCTTAAGAATAAGTGAAAGATCCTACGTACCTGTTTACAAATTGGTGGCGCGATCACGAGGCTATACAACACGTGGCGGGGATGTTGCCCGGTTTGTAAAAAGCAATCGTGATTTCAACTGTTGTAAATATGTCGATCCTGGGCAAAACTTCGTTGAAACACTGTTCAGACAACTTAAATGCGAATTAGTAATTGATGCCACATATCACCCTCCGAACGCATGTAAAAGTCACTTTTACTCGACTATGAAAAGCATACTAATAAAGCTGACAGCTTTAAAAGCACCGATGGTAATATGTGGGGAACCTAATATTGACTTACTAAGTGACAATTCTGTTGAATATTTAATTCGATTAGAGTCCCTTAACTTGGGAAATGTTATATCTGGTCCAACACGCATAGAGGTTGGCTCTATGGCATTGCTTGCTGATGTGCTGTGGGATGAAAACACAAGTGTATTTCGTGGTGTATGTGATACGCCTATTTCAGATCACTATGCCCCTTCCTTATTTTTTTCCTCAAGAGAACTTGCACTATGCATCAAGGGAAAATTATCCTCACCGTGTTGAAAGTCGTAGGAATGAACTTGGGAGGGCAGGACTACGCGAGCAGGGTTTATTTACAGATAATTTACATTAGAACAAGGGATACATTCGACAATCTAGCGTGGCTCCCAAATGGAGCCCGCAAGATGACGCATACAGCATACGAGCACGAAGCTCCAAACGCACTGCTTCTCGATCACGATCACGAGCACACACTAGCAGCGACAAACAGCTGCTTATAAACACTCTGTGCTCCCTAGATCCCCAGGTGAGGGAAACCTTGACTAAAGGTGCGCGCAATTCTACCGCTCAGCCACGGCTTCCGAGGAGGGAAACCTTCGACCAGCCATTGTAGCCGAGCCGCCTTTGGGCGGGAGGGCTTACACACATACGTACGCACAGCTTTCACTGCCCCCACCGAGGCCAGACGGGCTTCGCAGAACTCGGGGCTTACGTCTTGACCAAAGGAGGCGCCTCTTATTCCCCAAGCTGACCCTCGCAGCGTGGCCGCCGGTTCTCCGTTGTCATGAGTCCTGAAAGGCGCGCGGTACGTTGCCGCCAGATACATTCCCTCGGGAACTCCCCCGTTCACGGCAGCTCAGATCGGCGGTGGCGTGTTCCGTAACAAAGCCTGGTTCGTTGAACTCATCTCGGCAATCCCGCGACGAAGAGTCGCGGACGCGGCGTATTGTACTCCGCACACAGTAGACTTAGTGGCGCCGTTTGGCTAGAGAATGACGATGGCTTTCCAGGAAATGTCGACGCCACTGTCGCACCTGGCTGGCAAAACTTTGCATGTTGGCCCCTCAGCAGGCCGTTCTTAACAGCGCCTCCATGGCCCGGAAAATTTCGACTGGCCAGTGCTGATAACCGCTGGGCAGGAAGAGAACGGCTGGCGAGCAAGAAGATGGCTTTGCTCTCTGCAATCCCTGCGCACTTGGAATGACTTAAACCATCTTACAACAACCGGCACAAAAGAGTCCATCCCGGCAACACAACACCACTCAGCGTGCAAACGCCCGGAATCAGCTGTTAACCCACCAGGCTTCCTATCAAAAATTCAATGCAAGCCACTCAACGGGGAACCCGAAATTTTGACCCCAAAATTTCGTGCCCCCAAAGCGAGCGTCACGTTCCCCCTGAGTTCGACCAAACCTGACCGTCGCGCTGCACAAGAGTAAAGGTTTACGCAGAACTAAACCGAAGGCTCTCAACCACCAATACCCGAACATAACTTAAGCAGCCTAAGTTCCCGAACAACCTGTTCTCACCCTATCGCAGTGGCGTACTTATCGCACGTACCGGTGCCACTGAACAATCTGGTCAACCCCACAGGCACGTACTCACAATCGCGCTAGCTTTGTGGTCCCTATTCTGAACACGTGCATGCGTCGCACGCAAACGTTTCATCACGTTAACTTTCGTTTCTTTCTCTATTCCATACAGGACACGTACCTTAACCGAGCAACTAAACTTGCGTAACTCACGCACACCGCGGAACCCTTAAAAAATGCGTCTACTAATAACTAGTTCCATGCACGCTCACTAGAGAAGTCAGAGCACGGCCGCCCTAAACACACACGAGCAACCCAGTCATAAATCTGCTTCCTTCCGTCCACACAGGACACGCGCTAATGGATCGAAGAGCTCTTCTCAGTGCAAATTGTGCACTAACTGAAAACCTACGCGCTTAACCTTAAAAACTTCGAAAACACTTATAAAAGAAAGAAGGTTAACTAATACACACGCGCGTTACCATAGGCCTCTCAACGATAACCTTGACCTTCAGGTTACTCACACACAAGAAAAAGCCTATCTACTCATTAATGAACACCTCGCGAAACTAAAGTTTTACCTAAAACGCACCTTTCAAATCTCGGAACTTCTCAAACAAAACATAAAGCTCATACGTAAGTTATTGAAAAAAATTTTAGCCTCAAATCGCGAAAATTTTCAGAATGCTCAAAAATAAAACAAAACCTTTCACTTCTACGGAAGCTCTCTTGGCCTCCCGCTTCAAATGTTTACGACTGACTCATACTTTTGAGCCGTACTCGAGGTAGTCGCCGTTCGAAAGCTATTCTGGCTATCCAGTAACAACAAAAGGGCCGACACGCTATCAGTTCCTCCAAGACGTTACAGTCTCCTGCCAATTTGCGTCCTGGCGCCCCGCTTTCATCACGAACTCGACTGACCGCGTCGCGACTCCCTAACACCTCGTCTCGTCTTGCCACCTTGCGCTCCTTCGCGCTACATGCTGCACTCCGAAAAGAACGACGGAACGATGAGGAAAGTAACTGCCCCGTGCCCTTTATCCGCATCCGTGCAGAACATGCTTCTCGGTCTCTTTTTGACCGGTGGCTCGAACGTGCTTGCGCACACGTCGTCAATGACGACCGCACCTTCGTTCTCCTCACGCCCTGGCTTTTTGCGACTGTCGCCGTCTTTGGCTGCGCTACATTAGTCACCGTCTTTCGGTATTTACCGCGCTTCTTTTTACGGCGCTTTCTCTTTGAAGTCTCTTTCATGCCGCCTTCTCGCGCCTCGTGCTGGCCGGTACACATCTCGTCGGCCAGGATAGCTCTCCTACCCGCACAGACTGAGTGATTTTCCGTTAAATCAACTCTCCCTTTGCCTCGACTGGCGGACAGCTCAACCGATCCCTGAACAATGCATTTGTCTTCCCTCGAGCTACGCAGCTCGCAATCCTTCGAACTGCCCTCAACTGCATCGTCCAGCTGGCACTGCACTTCGGCACACAGATCTGACTCGACATGGGTGCTCGCGTCTGTCGAGTCAGCAGTGCTCTCTACTTCGTTAACGACCTCGTTAAAATTACAAGCGACGCACACGTGCGGTGACTGTGCCAATTCATTCACAGCTGGCCTAGCTGTCTCTACAGCGCTCTGTTGGCACAGCACCTCGTCGCTCTCACTACGGCCTTTAACGGTCTCTGTTGCCACTAAGGCACCGTTAGCTGCTAGCACTTCGAGTTCACCTATGAAGGTGCTGAATCTCGCAGGTGCTACTCCGCTGGGCTTTCGACCAAAATCTACTGTCTACTTCCTCCCACTTTCGCTGCGTCCAGCCTACAGATTTCTCAACCCGCTGTTGTCCTCGTTCGAATAACTGCTCCAAACCTTCAATCTCTGTTCAATGCAGCAACGTACTGCCTCGTCCCTTCTGTTCGGCCTTCTTCCTGCGAAATTCTTTTCAGTTTTTGCCTTGCTTCTTCCTGTTCTTTCCTAAACTCTTTCTGTTCTTGCCTAATTGCTACCTGTTCCCGTTTTTTGCTTAAAATTCGGTTACCCATTTGTTCTATGAATTTCTAATCATTGTCACTTTCGAGAATGGCCTTACGAATCTCTGATTCCGTCAAGTCCTCCTTTACGTCTACCTCGACCTCTTCACATAGCCACAACAGGTCAGCTCTCGTCAAACACAACAAGACCATGTCACTACTTTAAGCTTTGGCTCTGCTGTCACACAATACTTGCTGCGATACCTGCGCAAATCAGAATACAAGTAAAAAGATCCCCAGCGAATCAAATCTACAAATACAGAGAAATTAAAGCCTGGTAAATCTTACAGCCAAAACCAAACGCTTACCCACTGAAGCAGCACCATATCGCCAGTCCTTCTCCGCCGTATCCAGTAAGTTGCAAGAGGTGGTCAATCTCAAGTCGCCTCGAACTTGATCAGGATGCCGGTCGGTCACCATGTGCCAAAGTCCGTGAGCTGCCGTTGCTGTCTACGAGTCATAGGCCGATCTCACCGCTGCCATTCAGTTGTAGGAGTTGTCGGTCGTAGGGAGGAACTTGGAAAGAACTAGGCGTACAGGGTTTATTTACAGATAATTTACATTAGAACAAGGGATACATTCGACAGTCTAGCGTGGCTCCCAAATGGAGCCCGCAAGACGACGCATACAGCATATGAGCACGAAGGTGTGTGTGTGTGCTCGTGATCGTGCTTCTCGAGCACGATCACGAACACACACTAGCAGCGACAAACAGCTGCTTACAAACACTCCGTACTCGCTAGATCCCTAGGTGAGGGAAACGTACGACCAGTCATTGTAGCCGAGCCACCTTTGAGCGGGAGGGCTTACACACGTACGCACAGCTTTCACTGCCCCCACCGAGGCCAGATGGGCTTCGCAGAACTCCGGGCTTACGTCTTGACTAAAGGAGGCGCCTCTTATTCCCCAAGCTGACCCTCGCAGCGTGGCCGTCGGTGCTCCATTGTCTTGCGTCCTGAAAGGCGCGCGGGACGTTGCCGCCAGATACATTCCTTCGGGAACTCCCCCGTTCACGGCAGACCAGATCGGCGGTTGCATGTTCCGTAACAAAGCCTGTTTCGTTGAACTCATCTCGGCAATGCCGCGATGAAGAGTCGCGGACGCGGCGTATTGTCCTCCTCACACAGTAGACTTAGTGGCGCCGTTTGGCTAGAGGATGACGGTGGCTTTCCAGAAAATGTCGATGCCGCGGTCGCACCTGGCTGGCAAAACTTTGCATGTTGGCACCTCAGCAGGCCGTTCTTAACAGTGCATAGATTGCGTGACGTGAGTGACGTGAGCATCGAACGTGAATTTTCTTTACATGCAATAGCATATGCGCTGTGGCAGTCTACACGGGAATGTACAAGACGTAGACAGGTGCAGGTAGGTCATGAGACCCCTGGATGACAAGGGCACTTTCTGCAAGTTCTGAAAATGAATAGACGCTTATTACCATAGATGAAGGAATAATAGAAATAACTATTATATAACACAGTTTAAATAATCCAGAAAAAGCTAGGCTGTGGTGATGCGGAACTCTAAGAAACAATATTATGCTAATCTCATAGCAGGATACGGTGGTAACACGAATAAAATATGGGGAACTGTGAAACTGGTTACTGGCTCGGATAACATGTAACATGTAATACGTGAAAGCATCTCTATACCGAAGTTGAAAATGACTTCAATCAGTACTGAATTGTTTCGGGGCGAAATATTATAGGTCACTTTTCATTAAAAACAGCATTACCGTTCAGACGGAAGGAGAACAAGGACAACTTTAGTTTTTACAAGGTCGATGAATATGAAGTAAGCTCGATCATGGTTGATTTACCCGAAAACAAAGCACGCGGTTGCGACAGCATATCAGCCGCAGTAGGCAAGGATAATTGCGATATCATTAACGGTCCACTTTGCAAAAAAAAAATCTATGGGCACTTTGCTGAGATAAACTGCGATAGGCGAAAACCTATGTATGACTGCCTCTGTTGCTGCTGTCTGAACTGTTCTGCGAACGGACGCCGCCGTGGCCGCGAGCATGGGATGCAATCACAGCCGCGGCCAATATGGCTGCAAGGTTTGTCGCCGATGTGCGCGCACGCCCACGCGCATGTCCGCGCTCTTCCACGCGCCCACTCGCACAGCCCTACAGGCACGGCGCCTCCTCTCCTTGCCCCCCTCGCCGGTGATCACCGCTTTCCTGCGTCCACCGCGGACAGCGCCCGGACACTCATGAGCCACTAAAGGCTTACGCCTTAATATGGAAACACGCGATCTCCCCTAGCATTTACCCAGAGAACCTAAAGGTCACCAAAGTCGGACCGTTCTAAAAAAGAAATGCCAACCGTAATGTTATTGGAATTTTTATTGCCCAAGGAAAATGAGTACATCTTGAAAACATGAACCACAACGCATTTTTCTTTTTTTTTTTGGCGTCGGGAGACGACACAGCACCGCGACCGATCACAACCATTTTCATACCTTCAGACGCCACAAAGCCTCGCGCGACACCAGGTGCGCGTTAAAGAGCTAAATAGTTTGCAACGGGTGAAAACGACTGGACTGGAAAACTTAAGAAGCAGGCTTATTCGCTTTAAAATGGTGGAAAGAGCCAGAGAAATGAATTTCCTTTCTTAAAGGAATGCTTAAAGGCGTATGTGTGTTGCAGCGAGAATATTTAAGTGGCGTTCTTGCTTCGCTGAGTGGACTCGTTTCGACTCGTTTACTTTATTTGTCAGGAGCCGGGCTTCTGTTTTTTGGATAACATTGTTTTGCTACAAGAAATCTTCATCAACCGAGGAAGCAGAAAGAACTGGTTTTGGTACGGCGTTTTCTAGTTAAGAAAGAAAACCTGGTTGAACCAAAACATTACGTCACCACGACAAAGCCACTGATGTAATCATCGGCTCACGTAACACTGCGAATGTCTTAGGCTGAGCACGCCGTGGGGGCGCGACGGGGGTGAATGACGTTGGCACAAGAATCTCGGTCAGTTTGCTTATGAGTTCACTAGGACAATAACAGGGAGACACAGCGCATTGCGAAATTGACCTTGAGATAGGCTCCGCTATCGCCGCTTGTGTGTACTGCGGTAGAGTGCCTAGCAGGGAGCACTGTTTCAGCAGGAATGACACGCTACGTTCAACCAATACCTCGTAAACAAGTTACATGTCACATGTAAGTAATCTACACTCACCCGCACAGCCGCATCGCTCAATTCACAAGCTTGAGTATCGTGTGCTTAGTTGAAGTTAGAAATTCATAGGGATGCCGAAGGGTGCATGGTTGCCAAGGGTGCTGAAGGAAATACAAACGCATGTTATCTGACATGTCGACCCCTTCTGTATAAAAGGTGACATGGCTCTGACAGCCCGGCCATACAAAAGCAAAAAAGACAGCAAGTAGCAGATTCAACTCAGTTTTGGTATCTCAATAACGCGAAGCGTACGGCTTTATTCTTTCTTTTTATTCTGGAGTTCTAAGTAATGAAACCACGAATTGATTATGAGACACTCTGCAGTGAGAAACTCCGGATTATTTTTATACAATCTGTGCCCCCATTGCACCGTGCATGGGTGTTTAAGTTTGTGAGGGCAGCAGTAGCGGATCACACGCACAGAACCTTATCGCCTGTGGCTGTTAGCTGTCTCTCTTATGAGGACGAAGGCGATGTAGAAGGCTCATTGATGAAATAGCGCTGATTTGTGGTTTATGCACTGATAAGCATGACACACATAAAAATATATTTAATAGGGTAATTCGGATATTAAAAGTTGTGAATGAAATCGAGTAAAAATATTCGAGAAAAACAATCATCGAATGTCGCGTTGTACGTACACCGAATATTTTATTGTTACCAAAAGCACATAAAATATGAAGTTTGGGCGCATAAAAATGAAATGAAAATAGGCTTATATTTTTTACTTGACTCATGCATGTAATACTATTAGCAACTTCGATTTAAAATAAGTTAGATCGTTTCCATAGAAAGTATTCATTTAGAAGAATGTAAGTAATATTGTTCCCATTATCAACCGCTCATTGCCACATGCCGTCGAATGTTGAGTCGTAGCTGGTCGTATATAACTTAGTCACGCGGCTAATAGCGATAGAATGCATTGTTTTCTAGGAAACTTAGGCTATCTCACAAGGAAAAAAAGAAAGCAAGAAGAAAGAGAAATATCGCATATTTCGTATAGTCTAGCAGGGTTATGCGTAGCGAAGCTGCGTGGCTCTACGTGAGTAGAGAGGCGTAAATCGCGCGCATGTAAAGAT
The DNA here is from genome assembly GCF_023375885.2 of Dermacentor andersoni. NCBI lineage: Eukaryota > Metazoa > Arthropoda > Arachnida > Ixodida > Ixodidae > Dermacentor > Dermacentor andersoni. The sequence goes on from NC_092818.1 coordinate 131,235,250, forward strand.
CATCGCATTGCTACTAGCCTTGTGGGTATTCAGTGTTCGCGCATCGCGTTGCCGTACGCAACCGCTACAACTCGCACTGCTCGGCATTGGCTGAAACCATCGATCCGGTTCGAACTGTGTGACCGGTACAGGAACCCTGCGTGCTGTTCCTATGCACTCACAAACATACGGCTTGTCCCGCTGCCTTCAAATCACGTTGCGTAATATTGCAACTGCTGGCTGTGGCAGTCCTCAGAAATTATGCGACACCATTTGCGTAACGATCCGTTTCCTTTGATCCTGTTCAATACACGCCGTGGTATACCTCAGCGGCCATGACGCTTTGCTGCTGAGCACGAGGTTGCGGGTTCGATTCCTGACCATGCCAGCTGAATTTCTATGGTAAAGAAGCGCTAAAATGCCCGTGATTCGAACTTCTTTAGATGCACTTTAAAAAAAAAAAAAACAGTAGGTCAAACTTATTTTTCGGAGCAGCAGGCAACTAAGGTAGTTTGTTCATAGCTAAGGCGAGCTTGAACAGCTGAACTGAAAGCATGGGACAAGTGCTTATAATTCATCCTATCAAGTGGATCCATCTCGCTATTGACGGTGGCGCAGCGGAGTGCGAGTAAATACAAATTGAAATAACGCTAATGGATCGTAACAAAATATGGATAAGTTAAAATTAACTAAATTCTGGGGTTTTCCGTGAAAAATCCGCTATCTGATTATCAGGCCCACCGTAGTTGGGGACTCAGGATTAATTTTGACCACCTGGGGTTCATTAACATGTACCCAATGCATGGTACACAGGCATTTTTACATTTCGCCCCCATCGAAATGCGGCCGCCGTGGCCGGGATTTGATCCGGCGACATCGTGCTTAGCACGCAGCGCCATAGTCAATATAGGCCACCACGGCGGGTCAAAATATGGTTTTTCACGTTTTCGGTTACACGCTACGCGTAGCTTTAATACTGCCCGTACATGGATGCTTAAGGCTATTTCGAGAGCAGCTTTGACTACCATATATGCAGGCTTGACGAGGTCGTCCACATTTAGAAAAAAAAAACGTCATTAATACTTAAGAAAGTATGACTATATATGTTACTGCTGCTCTATGGCGAAAACAACATGACCGATATGCCTAACGCAGAATTCTATGAACGACGCAATGATACGCAAGCTTTCATACTAAATTAAGGCGGGTGCGAGTGTTCATAAGCCACAAAGATGTTTTACCTAGCACTTGACGACTCTGCAGGTGCATTTCTAATAATTATTGAGAACAATGCCCAACAAACATTTGCAGTGAAACCACTCCATGCGAAGATTGTTTTCCGCACTTAAGCGAAAGCTTTTCAGTTGTCTTAACACCTTTTATACGCCGCTTACGCCAAGAGCTCATACGATGACGCACTTCTCGAGACTGTCTCTGTCGGTTTCCTATACCGGCACTAATACTGGAACCATTGAACGGCCTGACTTCCTTTCGACCATACTGAATCGAACGGCGCCTGGTGCCCGCTTTTCCTTCATGTAAGCCAAACTTCCGACTACTCCGATCGACCCAACCAGGCTTATCAGTCTCTCGATGCGTCTGTCGGAAACTCCAGATGATGTCGGTTTCCTTATCACTCAGCCCTGATGAGCTCATTAATTATACCGGCTTTATCGTATCCTCGTCGCTGCACTGCACAGCTGCCTGTCTCGGTCTGTCGGCTCAAACGACCTGAATAGCACAGCGTGCGCGTTTAACTGTTATCTCGTCCGAGTTTCGAAGGGAATCGTCCGAAGGTAGAAAGAATTAGGTCGCTCTTTTATTGCGAAACGTTGTGACACACGATGCCTGGTACGTCCATTATGAAGCTAGATAATTTCATTGGCTTGGTTGTCCACTCGGCATCAAAATTGGTGCCTTTTTTTTACTTTTATACGTTTTTTACATATAGTTTCATGTGATACAATTTATCTGTCAGGCATACTTTCTTACGTTCCCGTTTTTTTTTTAATAGAAACCTAGAGACTCGCCACTGCAAAAGCCGAAGCGAGCAGAAGAAGTGTCCTTGATTTTTGTGGTTGTGGAATTGCAACTTCTGATCTGGTTGCATGCGCAGGTTACAGTCATGAACGTACCTGTATACAAACAGACCTCCCCAGGTTTTCTTTCTTCATTATCCTGCGAAACGTTTGCCACCTAATAAAGGAACAAGCTCACGTGCAATGTAAGGCCAGAGTTGCACACGCCTGCAATAAATACAACACTATAATTAACGGAGCGCACTGATCTTGACTAACACGGCGATCACGAGACTATTTCCTGCAGCGAACACCAGTTTCGATACGTGTGGCTATATCCCTCCTTAGCTGGGTGAGAGCACGACGCGTTGTTGATTGTCACATTAAGTTTCCAGAAAGCACAAACACCATCTGTTTAGGTTTTGGTATTACCAGCCCGCACTCTCCTTTTTTTTTCTCGTTTTCTTTTTACACTTCAATTCCTTTATCCCTGTGTAGGGTAGAAAACCGGATGTTCATCTGTTTGAGCTCCCGTCCTTCCCTTCCTTCCCTCCCTCTCTCTCTCTCTCTGCAAATCTTTACCGCCAATAAATCTAAGCACATGTTGAGCGGGAGGAAGCTACTGGACCGCCAAATAATATATATTATTCTCCTATATTGGATCTTTTCTTCCCTGTTTTCCAACTTTTCACAAGTCCACTATAGATTTGTTGTTCTATGTACTATGGGCGGCGCTGTGCCTCATAATCAGAAAGTGGTTTTGGCACGTAAAACCCCATAATTTTTATGGGCGGCGCTACCATTACCACCATGCCTTAACCGTACGCGGGAGCCAACCAGTAGCTGAATCACAACTTTTTTTTTGAAGACCAGCTTGGAACTCCGTGTGGCGTCTGCGACAGCCTCTGGTCGCAGATGTCTCAAGCGACAGCATGCACTCCTTCGACCAGAAGCTGTCTCAGTGACAGCGTCTGAAAACGCTGACTGTCAAGAGGAAAGAATGCGAGAACACTTCTCTTACCACCACGCCACCATGTAGTACCGCATGGTAACATAGGTACTACCGGTATAACCGGACGCTGGTACCACACCCCCGTGGTATTTTTACCATCTGCTTTAAACTGCACTATCTTCAGGATCGGCCCACGAAAGCGGTTAGACAGTCACAAGTAATCGCACGGTTATTTCCCCCAAAATACTAAACAAACTAAAAAAATGCATTGTTGTACCAGTAATTGTCGTCCTGAGCTGCGCTAAAAAGACGCTTTTGGGAATTGGAGAGCAGCGTATACGCAAGCAGAGCTCCGCCCACTCACTCGCCAATGCCACCGGATTTTCCCCTCCCTATAATTACCCCACAGCTGCGCTAAACAATAATGGTGCGGTATGCCGGACTTCCCCTTTCTTTGTAAGCCAATCTATCGCTCTCTTTTGTAAAATAACCAGGCGTCTTTTTTTTACGTACACCAAATATTTAAAAATTAGCTATGTCAGACAGCACAATTACAACCACTGAGCTAAATTACTCGATGAGGTGGCCATTAGTTCAAGAAATCAAAATGCTTCATTGCACAATTAATAAAATTACACTAATATCCGTTTTAGTTACCTACTTTGCAGCACATATTTACATTTAGAAGTTGTATTCGGTGAGTTCACAAGGCGTATTCACTGGGGACAAGTTTTCAGAACTCACCAGTTTCGAGATATCAGTTTTCGAAGGGTCTGACGAAATGCATTGGCGTTCTTGTTACTTTTGTGCTTCAATGCAAAAAAACGTTTTCATTAGAAAATCAGTGTAATAGTACATTTTTACAGCATGTTTGACGGCGCATATCTCAAAACTACTGCTATCTTCAGAATTTGTTCCAAGTTGATATGCCTTGCAAACTCAATAGGATTGAAATAAGGGGAGTAATATAATTAAATAAAAAGTTAGCCAATATAATTATTTTAATTATTAAGCATATCGATTTCTCATGGAAGCAATGTCCGCCTAATCGAGTAATTTATCTCAAGGGTTAGAATTTTGTGACCTGCTACAGGCAGTGTTTCAAAATTTGGGTGCACCTAAAAAAAATATAAAGCACCCTATATGTAACTGGAACGCTCATGAATTTCAAATTTTGTTTAATGACTGCTATCAAGAAAGTTCTTTTTTTTTTTACTATAACCTAACACCACACATATCCCCGTTGTTGTAGCCGCCGACGTTATGGACGGGCACGCTGTTCTTCGTCCGTGAGGGAACTACTCAATGGGCCCGAACTGTCGGCCCATTCGAGCTTCTGCTCTCGTTGCCGCTCCTTGAGGGTACTTTTTTTTTTCATTGAGCGAACCACACACGTTCTGCCTATAGAGCGACCCGAGTCAAAGCCACGTGACTTTGGTTCTACACGGCTCGATAGACGCACGCAATCTTTTCTAAAACCTAGCCATATACAGCTTCGATGTAAACACAACGAGGTTAAAAGAACGCACAGTCACGGGGCTTCGCTCAGTTATACTCCGCTCCATACGTAGCAGTCAACGCCGTGGAAGCTGCGCAAGAAGTTCGGTCAAGTTTGACGCAATAGTTCTGCGGAAACAAGCAAGGTGGAGAGAAGTCCTTAATTAAAAAGAAAATGAGACATCCACCCAATCGTAGCAATTGCTGGAAGGAAAACCCATACGGGTTCCTCGAAAGAAAAGCCTCGCAGTTGAAGAAAAGTTCGCCCTGATCCGGGAGTCGAACCCGGGACCACCGCCTTTCCGGGGCAGCCGTTCTACCATCTGAGCTAACCAGGCGGCTAACAAGCTGCTAGGAGGGTTCGAGTTCCAGACCAGGACAAATTTATTTTTTCTTCAACTGCGAGGCTTTTTTTTTTTTTTCGAGGAACCCGTATGGGTTTCCTTTGTAGGAATTGCTACGAACGGGTGGATGTCTCATTTTTCCTTAATTAATTCGGTCAGGTTATTCCTCCGCGCGTTTCGTCCATGCATCGATGCGCTCCAACAGCTTTCGCTCGCGCGAGCATGCACGTGAAGCTCCTCGCGACGGGTTGCAAAAAAAAATGCGAAAAAATAACAGCAACAAAAATGCAAACCATCTAAAACAATGCATTAGCAGCCGCATGCAGCAGTGTGTTTGTTTCTAAGGATGAAAACTTGTTTCATTAGATACTGTGCCTACATAAACAACAGTTGCGCACTATTGCGGTCAAAAAACTGTCAAACCATATCCAAGTGCGAAAGAAGCCACTGAAAGAAGTCTCACTAAGCCTCCACAGCGTTGACTGCTATGTTTGCAACGGAGTTACAGTTATGCAGCAGATTCAGGGAAGCGTTACTCTAGCGGCTGGCACGAGTGTTTTGCGCATAAACAAGTGTCCCTGCGTTACCAACCGTGTGCTTGTACACAGCAGTTTGAACTGCAAGTCACGAAGGGGGTTACACGGTTTTCCTTCCATCTCATCTCGTGCACCATCGAGGATGGATGGATGGATGGATGGATGGATGGATGTTATGAGCGTCCCCTTTGGAACGGGGAGGTGGGTTGCGCCACCAAGCTCTTGCTATTATAAATGTCCTACCTAGGTTAAACAAGAAAAAAAAAACACTATGAACTCCCACAACCAAAATTTCTGATCCCCTATTGCGAACTTTGCTTTTGTACATCTCCGTTTTTTGTCCTTTTCCTACTTTTCTTCCACCAATCCTCCAACCGCCTCTTACTAATCCCTATTGTGCACATGTTTACTTTTCCACTGCTCTCGCTGAACCCAAGGGCTTCAAGGAGTCCATTAGTGCCTAAATTTACCGCTGGGCAGATACCATCACATTCTAGTGCGACGCATGAAGCGCCACAGGTGGCACTCCTCGTCACGGCAGCGTAATGAGACGCCTTGGTAACTGCCACACTGCGTATAATAATATATAATATATATATAACATATATAATATAATATATATATATATATATATTATATATATATTATATTATATATATATTAAAATTGTTCAAAAGCATATATATATATATATATATATATATATATATATATATATATATATGTCCTTAAAAGCACAAATGGCGTAAATCGGTCCATAAATCACACCCTTACACCTCCTTTAATATACGGGTATGGGTTGTACGCTGCTTTTGAACAATTTTCCCTTTCAAGGATGTCAATTCTTCGACAGTGCACTTCCTAGCCAGGGCGCTGTTTCAGCTGCGCAGCAGCTGTCGCCTCGCGTGTTGCGTCACGCCAACATGTCAACCCTTCTACCGTGTATTGTCAGAACCCTGTCCTATATAGGAGTTCTATGCGCTCGGCTGCACCTTGCTATTGCTATTAGAAGAGGAGCGCAAATTAACAGCGCGCCGACGAAGGAGGCAGGACGAGCGCTTGTCCTTCTTGCTTCCTCCGTGTGGTGTAAGTTTGCTCCCCTCTTCTCCTAGCTGTACATGACCAACTTGCCGAACAAGAAGTGAACCTTGCTATTGCTCGCAAAGTGTGTCGCCCTTCGCCACAAAGCGATTTCTCGTGGAGGTAATTTCCACCTGTTACGTAAATCCACCTAAATAGGCGGGAGAGTGTTATCTATCACACCATACTTTTAAAAGGGGTGTTCAGAGCAAAAAAAATAAAGAAAGACAGGTGTCATACATGTAGGCTTTGCGCACATGCTATTGCCAGCACGCGTCAATACCTGTAGACATAGAGCGTAATAAATCATCGGAAAGGCCTCGTGGAGGCTATAGCCTATGTATTCACTATTGGCTAGACAGTCGAGACTGCTTATTTTTTTTTTTTTAGTTTCTTGCTTAAAAAAAGCCTCGTTCTTGCGTTTTGTGGTCCCTTTCGGGTGAATATATGTAATATACGAAGAGCCTAACTCGAAGAGGTTTGTCAGAGCTTGAGTATGCCTTTCAATCAAGCTTTAACGTACACAAAAAATAAACAATGTCACCATTTTTCAAACCGACGACAAGCACCTTCAGTAACTTGCTCTTGTCCCGCAACACCACTTTACACTATCATCCATCACACACGAAACACGTTTGGCAGAAAATAAATAAATAAATAAACACAACTTACTGCACCGTGTTTTAGAGGAAAACAGAGCAGCAAGAAGAAGAAACATAGCAATATTATTGCCTCGCGAGGACCAAGCAAACATTTACTTCGAATAAAAAAAATTGTTCGCGATGCTAAATTACATTTCTTTCTTTTGGTGTAATTTATCGTTACTGCTGACCTAATTAGGCGTCGTTCTATAGCATACCGCCCAGTGACCTTGCACGCCGTATCTGGCGCAGTCTGTTTACCTTCCGATGCAATCGATTCTTACTTCTAGCGGTTCTTTAACTACGCTTTCTCTCCCAGATCCTCCTGAGTTTCTTGGTAGGGTTCCGCCTCCTCCTTATCACCATGAGTCCAAGGAACACGAGTACTAATGCGTCTATGCAGTCGTTTGATCCTTCCCTGTTTGTTTAGTCATGCACGCCCGGTAAGATGCAGAATAAACAACGTCGCATTAGCAGGCACTCTTCGATGCTTTTTTTTAGTGAATGCGAAAAGAAACGTATTCGGTCAGCTCCTATCTGCACTGCCTTTAACCGCAAGAAATGACCAGAGAAGTTTTGTATAAACACACTGTCGGTTTTTCAAGTCCCGATGTCATCAACTCTTTTCTAAAGACCACAAATACTTTTTTTCCAGAATGCGACACAGGAAAGTTAAATCTGTTCGAGTGAACTTCGATAATCAGAAAACCTTGGTGTAGTTGCGAAAAAGAAGGGGCTGAACTCACAAAGCTTTTCTTTCGTAAGTGTTCGTTGCCATTGGGGGGTCGCATTGGCTAATTAATATGTCCAACGTCAGGATTGGCCGCAATCTTATTCTTACGAACAGTGTCATCTTAAGAGCTTTATCTGTAACTGCGTGCAAAGAATTCCAGTTATTTTAATCGTTAATTCATGGTACCTGAATGCTTACATTTATGAGATACGTCGCGTGTGATCAGGTGTGCGCCCAGAATTTTGGCTATATGGCGTTCTGTCCGGCAGCTGAACACGAGGTCGCGGGTTCGGCCCCCGGCTGCATCGACCGCATTTCTGTGAGTTTACATAACGCAGTAACGCACGTGCACCGTGTTTTGGTGCCACGCTAAAGAACAGCTGGTTGTCGAAATTAGGCCTAATCCTGCGCGCCCCACAATCGCATCCCTCATACCCCGTGAGTTGTGCTTTGCGACACAACCATGTAATTGCTATTTTCAAGCAGTTAATGCGTTCTTGCGCTCACTTCAAACAGGTGAACACAAGGTACTCTTAAATAAGTATGTAAGAAAAGAGCCTAAAGAGTAGACGCACAAGCTTGCCCAGTATATACAGAGTACTAAATAATCCAGTTCTTAAAGTGTCTGAGGGAGTAAAATATACTGTAAAAATGATTTTGTCATTTTCGAGCCTATTGCTTATCAGGGACGACGGCGCTTCCTTTCCGTATGCCACCGTCAAAGATGCTGACGCACTGTGAAGCCGATGCCGCGTCCGTTCACTTCGCCACGGTCCTCGGGCACGGTTGAGAGCGCTGCAATACCATAGCGCATGAGCGCAGTCACGTAGTTTTATTTCATATTTCGCGGGATTTCTTTAAATGCCGAAAGAAATCAACACACAGCGGGTACAGTTCAACAAAAAAAAATTGAATTGGCCATTACCGAATCGCCTCTACGACGCAACGAAACGCCCTTGACCTTAATCTGGATGTAAAAAAAAAAACAAATTGCGCAATTAATCTTACTTCATTAACTAATTAAACTGAATATGAAAAATGCTCTAAGGAAAGCCACATGAATGCAAACTATATTTCGTTTCTTTAATTCAGCTGTGGTTAACGACTTTTTCTTTAATCCTTGGTACAAGTTACGTTAAACATCCTGTATAATGAATCCTTGCCGACCGGTCCTCACACTTAACGGTAGCGCCGACGAGCTGTGAACAAGGGCTGATACGCTTGCCTACCTTACTGCAGGTTGGTGGAAAGCACTCATGCACTTCTTAATGTTTCTTTTACTGTGCCGTCGTTGCTGCCAAGTTGAGTTCAAAGTGTACAACAATGTGAAATGGCGAAATATTTTAGTAAGCTTAGAGAGGATTTCCACGCCGATCTTGTCAAAATGAAGGAAGAACTACCTCAATAACTTAAGACGTCGAGAGAAAGTGTTGAACGCTGCCCTACGGACAGTGAAGCGAGGTTGCAGAAAGACATTACGAGCTGAAAAAGAAACTTGACATCGAAATTACTTGGAGTAGTCGACTGGAAAAATCGAACCAGGAATCGCATGCGAGATACGTAGCTCTTGAGAAAAAGGCTCAAGGGTCGTAGAGGCGACAGCTCTCTTTCCGAACAATGTTCAGGCAGTACAATCCTCGAGATCCAATGTCGTAAGGCAAGATGGCGAGACTCTCCCAAGCGTACTTTCCAACTTAGGCACAACAAGTGGCGAGCGCGATTCTGGAGTCAAACATTTAAAGCTGTCACCGTGTGCCAATTCCTGTGGGCCAAAGTAACAAGTATAGTGCGGTTCAAGCCTCGCGCAAAGCGTGATGCGACGCCATGAGAGGCAAGGAAGGTACGGTTAACGAACAGCAACGCGAGAGTCGACGGTTCAACTCGTGTATACGTGAATGAGCATCTGACGACCAAGAACAAAAGATTTCTGGGTGCGGCAAACGCCAAGAAACGGAATCTTTCTTGGAGGTACGTTTTTACGAAGAACGGCGTTGTCCTTGCGCGCAAGGCTGACGGCTCCGAAATTGTATGAATCTACACTGGAGCTGATCTTTCAAAGATGACCTGAACACAGCGTCTGCATGCCGACACACACCTCATCTCCTTCTTTTTTATTTATTTATTTATTATGAATCACACTACCCTCTTGACGCCAACTCAGTAAACACAACCAAATTTTTTCAGTTAATAAAGATAATTGCTTTCAAACTCTACAACTGAATATGCAGTCTGCCTTGAACAAAGATAATCAATTCGCTTCCCTTCTATCTATAGCTTCAGTATCTCTTTTGACTGTGTTCTTGCTATCAGAAACGTGGTATCGCTACAATGCTGACATCATCCGAATTCCTGTATGAACCTCGTTCTGTCTAAATTGGGCTACGAATTGCGGCGAAGGCATTGCTTTATCAGCGAAAGAGGGCTGCGAATGCGTTCTCTATCTGAACACTGTTTGAGCAACAGCAGCATTGAGAACATCTACGATTCAATCTGGTTTGTTCTTTCTCTGTCCTCCACCTGACAATTTATCTTTTTTTATACTTTGAGAGGGAAATAGCATGCCTTTCTGATAGCTTTTCATCCTAACTTGGAGTAGGGGGAGTTGCGGGGGCGTCGACTAACATCTACATGTCCGCCTGCACTCCAGTATACAACAGAATATGCTGGTCCTAATTCAGACTGCAAACTTTATCAATGTAATAAAAAGTCCAACACGTATCAGACTAATCTTCTCTTCAGCTTCAGACTTGTTTAATTACTAATCATGCCGATGCTTACCATTCCGGACATATTGCTGCTGATATCAGTGATCGCTTGACTATTTTCCTACGAGTTCAAAGACGACTCTTCCCAGAGGCCCCTGGGAAATCACGCTGCCAAGTAATTTCGAAAAGACAGCTTGCCATATATAAAGACAAAATTTCACTGTGGACTGGGGTCCTACTTACGAGAAAAACGCGTCTGAAGGTGGGTACAGCCACTTTCTTCCTATTTACTTGCCCATCTACAACGATCGCTTCCCGTTCATCGATACAACAACTTGTAAAAAGAGCGATCAAGCCTTGGATGAGCTCGACTTATCCGTCTTGTAAAAAAAGAAGCACAAACTATTAGCTAAATTTATAAACTCTAAAAAATCAGAACTTCTCGCTAAAGTTTGTAAATAACAAAATAAGCAACGATATCCGGTCTGCTGGGAATGCATACTACAACTATTTATTTAACGTCGCTCTATTACGTAAACCAAAAGATGAATGGAGATACGTGAATAAATAACTAAACAAAAGTACTGCCTGGCACTATTAAGCTAATCATAAAAGGACACGAACTACAGGGTTCATATTTAGCCACTGCTTTCAATAAATGCTTTTGCCAAGTAGGTGACAGCTATTATTCTCCTAGAATCTTTCGCTTTCTAGGCGATCACTTACCACATTCAATATTTTTTTTAACCAACCAATGAAACTAAGGTGCATTTTATCTTTACTAGATTACGAGACACTTGTAGCACTGACGCCTTTATTATCCAAAAGCAGGCGGGTAAAGCATGTAATATCTTGTGCTATGTCTAACACATATACATGTAATAAACGAGAAGAGAGGGGGTTAACCGAGGGTCCCGATTTTTATTAGTCATATCATGAGAAGCCAACAAACACTGACACCAAGGACAACATAGGGGAAATTACTTGTATTTAATAAATGAAATAAGGAAACGATAAATTAATGGAAATTAAAGTGGATGAAAAAACAGCTTGCCGCAGGTGGGAACCGAACCCACAACCTTCGCATTTCGCGTGCGATGCTCTACCAATTGAGCTACCGCGGCGCTGTTTCCCCATCCACTTTCTTGGGTATTTCTTGGGAAACAGCGCCGCGGTAGCTCAATTGGTAGAGCATCGCACGCGAAATGCGAAGGTTGTGGGTTCGGTTCCCACCTGCGGCAAGCTGTTTTTTCATCCACTTTAATTTCCATTAATTTATCGTTTCCTTATTTCATTTATTAAATACAAGTAATTTCCCCTATGTTGTCCTTGGTGTCAGTGTTTGTTGGCTTCTCATGATATGACTAATAAAAATCGGGACCCTCGGTTAACCCCCTCTCTTCTCGTTTATTACATAACGAGGGTGTCGAATCCGGCAGCATTGATGCCTTCAGGTAGCATGTGTGGGTTTATTGACCAGTTGCCTTCACCCAAAAAGATCACGTTCTCGTGACGCCTGCGGCAAGAAGGACGTTCCACGTCCGCCGCCAAGGTATGCGAGTGATGGCGCTGGCTAACACTCCCAGGGTTCTACTAGGACACAAAAATACCCAAGAAAGTGGATGGGGAAACAGCGCCGCGGTAGCTCAATTGGTAGAGCATCGCACGCGAAATGCGAAGGTTGTGGGTTCGGTTCCCACCTGCGGCAAGCTGTTCTTTCATCCACTTTAATTTCCATTAATTTATCGTTTCCTTATTTCATTTATTAAATACAAGTAATTTCCCCTATGTTGTCCTTGGTGTCAGTGTTTGTTGGCTTCTCATGATATGACATATACATGTAGTACTATAGCGATCACTGGACCATTCCCCTCGGATATGCTGCTAGCAACAGTTAGCCATTTACAAGAAAGTAGGTAGGAATTTTTTGAGCAATTGCAGGTCTATATCTATACTTCCGTTTTTTTGTTTTTTTTTTTCTAATTAGAACAGGTGATTTGCTGCCACCTTCAGGATTCTTTCCATAAAGTGCCCCTCACCAGGCCCCATAGCAAATTTTGGTTATACGCTGGAAATTGTTACGTGTCCTCTAGGAAGCGTTCTGCCGCAAAACTTCTTCAAATCGGCTCAATAATAGCCGAGATGGAAATATTTCAGTGTCGCGAACCCACGATTTTACGAGGCGAGCTTCACCGCAAACATAGACGCTCTCTCCACTTGCCCCGCCTAGTCTCCGAAACCGAAATTTCTTACCTGCGTTCTCCCATACCGGACCTCGAGGATTCCGTGACGTATACGTCACGGGCCCAGACTTCTTTTTTTTTTCTCCTCGCTTTTTTGCGGCGCGGCGCACTTCCGTTGACGGCGTCGCGTGCAAGCTGTTGCGATTGTCTCGTTTCGCGCAGCACACGATTTTGATCGCTGTGCACGAGGACACCTGACTAGCGGTATAAGTCTGTGCTACACGAATACTCAGACAGACACAAGTATATCACAGAGCATGATCCCTCAATGGAACACGGTAAAAAATTACTTAGTTTCGGTGCTTGCGCGCGCGACTGCACGCCGTGGGAACAAGCAGACGTAACGGATGTACATATATCTTGCTGCGGGTCGAAGTAAAGCAAAAACATGCAGACATTCGGTTTGTGTGTTTATTATTTCTCTAAGCTTTAATTCGTCTATCCTAGAAACATATTAGACAAATAACAGATGTGGGCTTCAATAATTCTCGAAGTCACGTGCCACCGTGATCGACGTCACAGCACGATCACGTGTACGTAGGGGCGCTAACATGTATACGTCATCCTCCGGTTTGGAGCGCGGCGGCCGCGCTCCAAACCGCAATTTCGCATCTTTCCGCGGCGCGTGGCGATGTAATGCTTTGCAGACATGATCGTTATCGCGCATTGTGTGCTCCGCGCTTGTCAGCTCAAAATGGTAGGACCTGGTAAGTGGCCCTTTAAGCACTCCGCAATTAATGACTGCCAATACGGCTTCAACAAAAACAGATCAACCAAAAAGAAACACTTTCTCCTTGATCAGAAGAATGTTTATGTTAACTAACTTTGAGTAACAATGTCTTACGCTAGGTGTATTTGTGTACTTTAGCAAGGCGTTCAATACGCTCAAACACGACATTCTTTTCGCAAAGCGTGAGCATTATGGCGTACGTGGGCATGCGCTTAACGTAATTAAATCATACCTTAACTCTCACTTCCACTATATAATGGTCAGTCATTGTTAATTTGGAGTTCTTTGCATTACAGATGGCGCGCCGCAAGGCAGCCTCTTAGCGCCTCTTCAGTATTCTGTTACTGATGTAATCAACATCAGTGAAGAGGCTTAATACATTATATACGCAGATGACACCTCCTTGCTTTTCTTTCTTCTGATGACATAACACTGCTAACAGACACCGCTAACGATGTTTGTATCTTTAACGCAATGGTCGTTGCACAATTCATTAAGAATAAATTAGGGGAAAACAAAGGCTGTCATCTTTCACTCAAGAAACAAGCAAGTATCAAACCCGCCGCCTCTTCCGGTAAATAACACTGATGTTGAATATGTTGAGAAATTTACATTCCTGGATATAGTTGCACTGTTACTATGACATAGGACATCAATATTAGCAAAATTCGCATCCTTCGCTCCAAGCTCATTGCAATTTTTTCATTCAATAAATACATTCCTATAATTAAAAATAAGCTATGCATTATGCTTTCTTTCATTATTGCGTAAATTATTGTTTTTTAGTAAAACCACTGCATCAAACATCCCAAAATTGCTCGTTCTTCAAAAGAAAACGATCCGAATAACTGCTAACACACCTTATGATGCCCCCACTCACGCCCCATATGTTTACAATATAAAATTCTGCCAATGAATCAAAATGTTTGAGTGCAGGTCTGTGTGCTTCTACAAAAAAGGCCATAACACGAAATAACCCTTTTATTTTTTTAATGGTTTCGCTGACCCCCCATAAAACACCGAATGGAACTCGAAACGGCAGCTTGTTTTCCTTACCTTGATGTGAACTAATTACACTTTCAATAGTTAGAGACATATCTTACCTAAACGCTTGAATACTGACTTGTATGAGAACTTACACACTATGTCTTTTTGTGCCCTACGAGATTCATTTATCAGTTAGCTGAGGTTCATTCTTTTTGTAGCTATCTCGTTGGATACATAGCTTCTGTAGAAATGTTTTATAGAAGTCAACACGATGATGAACAAGTGCATAACGATTATATGCTTAGATCTTTTTTGTGTGTGTGTGCTTATATGCTGAATGTGTAGACTCGGTGCGAAGCTTCAACTGTGCTCTGTCTCTCTCCTCTTTCTCTCTCTCTTCGTACCCATACCCCCTTCGCCCAGTGCAGGGTAGCAAAGCGGACGTGTGTCTGGCTAACCTCCCTGCCTTTCCTGTCTTCTACTTCTCTCTCTCTCTCTCTCTTTCTCTCTCTCTCTCTCACACACACACAAATGCTGAATCATAATTTATAATATTTTTGCATAATCATGTCTTCTATGGGACCGAAATCGTTAATGCAAAACGGTGTATTTATTGTATCGGACTTCTCGTGCTATGTCTTGCCTCTTATTCATTTATTCTCGCAAATTTCGATCCTGTTTTGTGGATTGGAGAGCTCAGTCAAGCGGTCATCTATACCGCTTTTTCCTCACAACGCCTCAGTTCTGTTTCAAATTGAACTCAAATAAAGTTCGAATGATTGATTGAACTGGAGAGTGAGGTGTAATTTTAATGGGGTTAGCATGTTTAGAATACTTCTCGCACTTTCCGGTATTTATGTCCGGAATTAATCATTTCCCTTTCAAGCCAACTTGAGTCACTCAGAACGTGGCGCTCTTCAATGAGCCTCCTTGACGTCAGTTTTAGTCACTGGAATTGTGGATCTCTGTACGTGCCACTGAGTATGTACCACTCTTCATAATAATCATCATAATATATTAAGTTAGTTAAACACTCCATCATAAGATAGATTGCTGTAATTGCATTGACGCCGCCAATCATCTTAACGATGGATGCGCCGCCAATTTTTTATACCTGCTATCATTTTCTTTTTCAGTCCACGTTGCCAATGGCGCACGTATTAAAAGGATGAATGTAACGTAACATAACTAAGTCCTAGGCCTACGGGGTCCTTAACCTATGCTTTCCCGAGCTCAAAACAGCGTTTTTGGGGTATCAGACTGAGCGCATCAAAAATGATACGTTGGGTTGCTGTTGAGGTATGCCCCCCAATAGCAGGCATACAAAAAAGAAGAAAAAGAATATTGCGTACGAGCTTTCCCGGCACACTGCCTTGGATGGTCTGGCGGGGGAAAACAGTGACAAAATTCTGTGATGCCATCGCTGTATACAGGTCGCAGATAGCCGCCAGTATATATATATATATATATATATATATATATATATATATATATAAACGAGAAGAAAGGGGGTTAACCGAGGGGCCCGATTTTTATTAGTCATATCATAAGAAGCCAACAAACACTAACACCGAGGACAACATAGGGAAAATTACTTGTGCTTAATAAATGAAATAAAGAAACGATAAATTAATGGAAATTCAAGTGGATGAAAAAACAACTTGCCGCAGGTGGGAATCGAACCCGGTTATTCGTTTCTTCTCGTTTATTACATAACGAGGGTCTCGAATCCGGCTACATTTATGCCTTCAGGTAGCATATGTGGGTTTATTGACCAGTTGCCTTCACCCAAAAAGATCACGTTCTCGTGACGCCTGCGGCAAAAAGGACGTTCCACGTCCGCCGCCAAGGTCTGTGAGTGGTGGCGGTGGCTAACACTCCCAGGGTTCTACTAGGACACATAAATACCCAATAAAGTGGATGGGGAAACAGCGCCGCGGTAGCTCAATTGGTAGAGCATCGCACGCGAAATGCGAAGGTTGTGGGTTCGGTTCCCACCTGCGGCAAGTTGTTGTTTCATCCACTTTAATTTGCATTAATTTATTGTTTCTTCATTTCATTTATTAAGCACAAGTAATTTCCCCTATGTTGTCCTTGGTGCCAGTGTTTGTTGGCTTCTTATGATATGACTATATATATATATGCACATTGCGCAATGTGGCGGCAGCGATCTGCAAGCTCTACGCAGAGCTATAATCAGAGGTTTGTCCCTATTTTCCCCATCAGGACATCGCTGTCTCCAGCTCTTGCTATAAGCATGCAAGTTTCTCATCGGCCCGTAATGACTTACAAAATAACACGCAACAGAACTTCGTAAACCATGTGACAAGCTTCCACGGCTATGTGGGCTTGCGCCAGCAAACAACACAATGCCCCCGACATACGAGCAGCGTCGCCTTCCGAGCGTATCGGGCAGCTTTCATGCGACTGTGCCTTCTTTCGTATTTGACCCACGTAGTGTCCATACTGATCACCGACCCGAACACGTCCGCACGCTCCTCTCCTCCCCAGAACACTGACCTCTGCAGGGTCAAACGTGTCCCGTTGCCCAGCCGTAAGCGTGCCTGAAAAATGTCGTTCTCGCTTTCTCTGTTTCTTCTTTCTCTCTCTTTGATTAACACAGCTGAGCCCTGGATACACTGTTCATCTTGCGTGTTCACCATTCTTATGTTCTCCGGGTCGCTTAAAGGGGATCTGGGCCGGAACATGAGCGCTTCAACGCTGGACTGAACGTGATTAAACTAAGCGATCCGCTTTCGCTGTGTCGTAAGCCACATAGTCGCTTTTTCGCGGCGGGCGCAAAATAATCACACGAGGAATGGCCGCACTGCCATGTTTAGACCGCAACCGCGCCAGTAGTCCATTTGCACTAATTGCACCCGCCGATGGCGTCGATCATGGTCGAGGACAATGAAGGGCTCGAACCTCCTCAGGGTCACCCGTTCACCTCGTGTAGGCGCGGGGTATTCGCTTCCGCATTCTGTTCGATTCCAATTGTACGTATACGTGTTTTTCGTTTGTTAAATGCGCGCGTTGCCCTGACTCGCCCCAGCTTTTCTCGGTGTAGTCAGTGTTTATTGGCAACGGCGACGAAATAAACAGAGCTTCAGTTAGATGCTATGATCCAGGCTGGCAAGGGCACCCGTACTGTTGTTTATCGTCCAAGGCAGAGTGTTGAAAGGGCTCGTACAAAATGTTTCTCGTATACGTGCGATTGCATGATCCCCACAACGCCCAAGGTATGTTTTGTGGCGTTGAGTTTTATGCCTCAATAAGGATGATTTGAGCGCGTGAAATTTAAACCAAAACACACGGTAGCGTTTCTGGCACGCCCAAGTGAAAGTTCAGTTGTTAATAGCTCAGCAAACCAAATACAAATGAATTATTACTACACTAATTACTTGTCCTGCTCAAGTAATATATCATTGTTTGTTTGTTCTCGTACGAATGGGATTTTCATGACCAGAAATAAACATGAACAATTTGTTTTCAGTCTTTTTGTGTTTGCGTTTTGTAAATAGAGAGCCTGCAGAGCAAAGTTGCCTAACATTTGACAAGGAACCCACAGCCAGCTCATTTCACTCTGTCGCAGGGAGGTAGCCCACCTTCGGTAACTATGAAACAAGCTTCGCGTCGCTGATCTGTGTTCGTTTTGTCTATGGCCAAGGAATGTATTAGGTCTGTGTCTTTGAACAACATTAAGAAAGGCGGATGTGAAAAGCTAGAAAGCTTCGCCGAAGAAAATGAAATACTCGAGCTCACATCAGAGAACGTTTGTGAGTTAAGCATTGAACATTTAATACATGTAAACACATGTAGTCGTCGTACAAAACGAACAAGTAATAAAGCCAGTGAGGGCATAGGATGAAGTAACGGGTTTTATTAAACTTCCCAATTAAGCTTCAATAACGGCTAAAGCTGCTCTAAAATTTTTTTTCTTAGTATTGGAAATAAAAGCGAAAGAAATGACCATACGGCTGCTGCTTAATGGATGTTGCAGATCTTCCACCTTGGCTGTCAATGGCCCTTGCTAACATTCCCCATGCTAATTAATAAATACCGACGTGTGCATAAATACCTAAGAGTGTGGCAGATGCCGTCGAAGTATAGCCCGTTCGTTAGAATACCGCATGCATAACGCAAAGGTTGCGAGTTCGTCTTCCACCGGTGGCAAGTTGGCTTTTCTTTCATCTGTCTTTTCCTTTATTAAGAATATAAGTTTCTCGTAACTTTAACTCTCATTCCAAAATAATTCTACAGTTCTATAAAAAAAACATGCGAATTTCCCCTGTTGTTTCCTTAGCTCCGTTGTATGCTGGCTTTCGGGACCTCCTCTTGTATATATACATATCTTGTAAATCTTATGTCATTACTAGCATTAATCAAATGACTTTAATGATATATGCTTGTTATTATAATTGTAGGGGGTCGAGGTTCCCCTAATTCTTCTCGCTTATCACCTTATATCGCGTTTTTCCATGTTCGCACATTCTATAACACGGAACGATAGCAACTGTTATTTTTTCAATAGCTGGATTAAGCACATCTAAAAAATATATTCCGCTATGAACATGCGCCTTATTGCCATTTGTGACGAAATCTAAATGTCGTCGTACATATTCATTTTATGTGAATAGAAGGCAGACTCGGCAAGCGTGTAGATGTTTTCTTTCTTTTTGAGTTACAGGACCGCATGGGTCTGCACTGGAAGCAACCTTCGTTGCTGAGTTCAGCTAACCGCTCACATCATTCACCTCACACAGCACGATCCGGAGCAAAATGAGAAAAACTTCAGTGATTTCTTGTACTATATCAAATCAGTAACGCCGAAGCCTGGCGTGTTGCAGTTTGCCGTAGTGGCTTTATTATTTTTTTTCTAAGGGGCTTTGCCTTTCATTTCGAATGCAAGATACCTAATAAATTATTTGAGAACAGTTTGAGAAGACAACCCGCAACGCGATGAACGTGTACTTTCGTCTGATTCATTTTTACGTAAAAAAAAAAAAAAAAAAATATTAGAACAGGCGATGATTCTGCGTCTCTGTAATAAAATACAAACAGTTACAAAGCCACATATATGTTGTCAAGAGCTATACCGATAGAATCCTGCCTTTAGGATATCTTGAGAAGTTCTCATGTATCCAATGTAGACCCGTGCAAAGCATAGGGGCATACAATTCGTGTTTTTTGCTAACAATATGATTGTGCAAAACAATTCACGCGTAGATACATCGCAAGTGCATGTCTGAAGTTTTAAATTCATCTGACTGTAATACATGCGTATTTCGATCTGGCTACAGCACACAGAACCTTCCGTTATTAAAAACTCCTTGTCACATTTGTTATCCTCTCGATCGCTTTCACAAATGGCTGGTGGCCGTTCTTATAAGGCGTTTTTGTGCGCGCAGAGAAGGCTTTGTGGATCAGAGCTCTGGGTTCAGCTGTGTCCATGCAAATGCCTATCAAAACGGCAGACGTAATACATGATGTGCGTTCCGTATTGCATTAATAGAGTGAGAACTGCTTCAGAAAAATAATGCACCAGATCAAAAATGGCACCGCACACCGCACAGCAAGATTAAAGTGTAAGGAGCTTAAGTCAAACATCATTACGCAAATCACCTCGAAGCTCGCACAGAAGAGCGCTGCTCACACGATCTCGAGTCAGAATTGTCTCTGACCGTTGGCAATAAAGGTTCGAGTTTTCGAGGCATGGGCTGTGGTGGGCGTGCGTACACGGGTGGAGTTTGATAGCTGAAGGATTCGTTCTTGGCAACTTGCAGCTGTTGACCGGGCTTCGTGTCCTTAACCGAGGACGAGAGAGCTAACTGGCGTGTCCTCAGCTTGGAAAGCACCCGTTGGCCGCTGCTTTGGGCTATTTCGTTGAACTTGTCGTCACTCTGGTTAATGTTGGCGAACGAGTTCCTGGCTTGTAGGAGGCGCTCCGACGCAGACGCTCGAGAGAACGGAGGCTCCTCGAAGCCCGGAGGTTCCATAGCCCTGTAGTGCACCTTTTGCTTCGAAAAGCTGAACAGAAAAGCTGCCGTCCGTGAGTTCTCCGTCTCGACCTGGTCTCCTCTCACACTTGCTGAACGAACATCACTGAACATGGAACACTATGATCGACCATGGGTACATTTGTTCTTGCTTGGTTGCAAGTGTTGATGAAATACATCTACCATTTTCTTCACACGACGCTTTGCCGGCAAGCGTTGCTTTTCTGTCGCCTTGGATACTTCTGTCAGCCCACGAACAGGTTTTTTCAACTTTACGTATTATTTATGGCATGCAGCACTGCCAGTTTTTTGTTTTCTCAATGTGTAGTTCTGCCGCCGCAGGAGTACTTACGCAGAACAAGCCACAGTTAGTTCGTTTTTTGTTGTCCTTTCAATAATATCAGCAAGCCGATACAGCATTCGGCGGACGGCTGTTGAAAATGTGACAGAGCATTCTTGATAATTCATAGGCGTGTCCGACAAGGTTCTAACCAGCCATTAACGTAGCACTCAGTGGCATGGCATTGTCGTCACTGAGAAAAAAATATGAACACGCATAAGCACTGCCGACAGGCAATTACTGTTGATACTGCCTCACAAACGGGTTGTAAGAGTTCTTCGACGATACCCGCCTGATTTATCACCATCGTCTGTCCGAGGGGACCTGGTACGAAAAGCCATGGGCGTTTAGGATCACACAGAAAACCTAGTCAAGCACATTTCTTGCCTTGATTCAAACTTGACTACGGAAACCAGTGTATATATTGAGTATCAGTACAACCATGCCCCTCAATATGAAACAAAATCTGTCCTGAATTTCTCACGTTCGTTGTTACCTTCTCGTAACATGTTCGTAGTAATCCATCGTTCCTGCATTACAGTGACGTCGTCATCCTGCAGAGGCGCTATTCCGCAATCGTCAATAAACCTTCACAATCTTATGATACGCGACCACTTATGCGTGTGCAACTTCCATTCCGTGATCTCATGTAGCGAGGACCGTTGCCACTTTTCCGCGGTCGCTGCCGAGTCCAACGTGCTCACCGCCACAAGAGGCTGCCACCAACTGACGGCTCCCGCGCCCGAAGTCAACTGCGCCGCGCTGCCCGTAAACCGGGTCGCTCGATGCGTCGCCCGTGGTGCAAACCAGCCACCACGGGTCTCGTGGGCAGTGCGCGCGAGGCCCCATGGGAAGTGTTTCGTCACGTGGTCTGCAATGGGTCACTCCAGCGCTCAGCGCACGGTGAGGTTGCTGGAGCGGGAAAGCGAGGGCGTACAATATGCACAGCGTACGCTCGTCCCGAACTACGTTCGCGTGTCACCTGGTGACACAGAAAGCGAGAAGGGCGCGCGCTTGGAAACAACGAGCGTCAATGTCCCGCGGAGCTCCGCAGTTTTCGCACGGCGCTTGTGCTTCACATACGACGCCGTGAAGTAATCAGGCAAGGGCGGCTTAGACCAGTCATCATTCAGTGTCCTTCCCTGCCGGCCACTTTGACAAGGGTTGCATGGTTATGACATATGTTGTAGGTTTCGGGAAGAACCGTCAAGACCAAGAAAGGGTGGCTCTATTTTTGGACTGTTGTGCAGTCGTAAGCCGAACTTGCGGTAACTCACACAATTGCGGTAATGAGCCCTGGCACGAAAGAGGGCGTGCGTGGTCTCTTGTGTGTCCACAGACTCATTCGCTGTCGATCGCCTAGCGCCGGCGCCCTTGAAAACTGTCGTGAGACAACATCATCGCCTTAGGGTCTCCTTCCCCGAACCCCTAGTGTACATATATTGAGGCTCTCCGCGCACATCAGTGTACGGATAACACGGCCCTCGCGAAATACGTCCAAGTCGACCGCCCCCTTGTTTCATTATGCCAGTCCACGTAAATTGATCCGGTTACTGTCCGCACCGCAAAACGCTATAGCTTTTTTCTTATAGTGTGGGGTTCTGTTGACTGCAAATTAGGTGTGTTCTTTAGTTCGGTTATTTGAGACAGAAAATATATTGGATGAAGTTGAATTAGCCAAACAGTGCCGTTAAGAGCTGACCGACGCTGGCAAAGAACGTTCGCTGGGCGTTATTACAATGAAGTAAAAACAGTTTCTAGGCGACATGTTTCGTCAGTGTGAATAGGTCCCAACAAGGATTTCATGTGTGTCATTTAACTGTACAATCAAAGCAATATCCGCTTCGCATGATGACGGGGCGTGGCGTTCACATCGGCAACACGTAAGAAAGTCCACGTGTGTGTGTGTGTGTGTGTGTGTGTGTGTGTGTGTGTGTGTGTGTGTGTGTGTGTGTGTGTGTGTGTGTGTGTGCGTGTGTGTGTGCGGTGTGTGTGTGTGTGTGTGTGTGTGGTGTCTGTGTGTGTGTGTGTGTGTGCGTGTGTGCTGGCGCAGCGACATTCGAAACGATAGAAACACACAAAAGGTGTTCTTTCGGACGTCGCCACGCCGTATATGAAGTTATGCTTTGACATAGCAATTCAATACAGTCTGCGAGCACGACTCGGTCCGCTATTCGAGTGGCGCGCTTTTTCGGGGCACTGCTTCGACGCTCTAGCGAGCCCTCCATTTCCGCTTACTTTAGCGTGCTCAAAGTGATTAGCCGCTTCTCGGGCTAATGCACAGAGGTGTACATTATGAAGTGCAATGATGAAGAGTGCCAATTATATTCGCGCCACTGAAATGTCCATGCATTTCACAGGATCACTGCTACTGCGGCCACACTTTGAATAAAAAAGTGGAACGGAAAACTAAGATTTAAGGGCGCGTTAAGGTAGACAGAAATCAGGATTTCGTAATATAGGGCCCCCTTACAGGGGACTTCTGGCGCATTACTATGCATTGCAGTGCTATCGCAAGTCAGTGGCAGGCATCACGCTATCCAAACGTAATTGAAAAATATGAATGGAACTAACTCGTCTCGAGTTGCAAATCAGAGTGGATGGATGCAGACGCCGCTGCTCCATATGAATAGCACCTCCCAGACGCATACTACCACCGGATGCTGAAGTAACAGGAGCCTGCCCTGGCCGCCAGCGCAAGAGAAGAGAGACGATGAAGCCTTATGAAACATCGGCGGGGAAATCAAGCGAGGCATCAGATCGCCCGGAGCAACGACCTAAAAAAGACATCTATTTTACGTTTGTCTCGATTTATTAAACAATTTTCTCGCCTTAACATGGCGACGAGGACAACTTAACCAAGCCTCTATGGACAGGCGGAAGAAAAACTACTCAAACGTCCGGCGATGCCATCAAGAATGCCAAACGTACGAGCGCCGAAAACGCTGTCGCCGGGAATTTGAGGACTGACGACTAAACAGTTAGGACCACGACGCGGAACGGAAAGCGTAAGCGTCGGCTTTCGTGTTTCAAAAAGATTCATTCTTTTATTGAACACGCCGATACCCCGATGTGCCCCTACCGGTTTCAAAGCCGCGAACTGCGCTGTCTTAAAGGGCGCCTATTCCCCCATATGTCCTATAGTTGTCCTTCTGCTCCAGTGTGAAGAGCGTATGAATGTAAAATTTACAGACATCATAAAACGCGAGAAAAAAAAACAGACATAAAAAAGAAAACACTTTTTCTTTCTTTTTTTTGGCCACGGTGGTCGCATTTCGATGGAGGCGAAATGCGAAAACACCCGTGATACTTAGATTTAGGTGCACGTTAAAGAACCCCGCGTGGTCAAAATTTCCGGAGTCCTCCACTACGGCGTGCCTCATAATCAGAAAGTGATTTTGGCACGCGAAACCCCATAATTATTTTTAACGTTTTTATTTCAGAAATTCTTGAAACACTGCGAAAATATCCTAAACCTTCCTCACATATATGAAAGCTTAAAAAAAAGAAGATAAAAAGGAAAACAGCAATAAAGGGTCCATGCAAGGCCATGTTTGCGTAACTTATGGCAATATGTTAACGTTTATATAACCCACTGTTTTATTCGTGCAGAGATTCTTGGTAGTTTTCGGAATTCTCATCTGCCGAACATGAAAGCCGCTCTTTTTCTCCATTATGGAGGTCACGCTGCATGGTGTACTGCCTAGAGAATTCCGGAAATTTAGGTTTTTAGGATTGCTGATGCCCGGTGTTTAGGTAGTTTTGGCTCGAAATAAGTTATCACAACTTGTCAGGTGGCACTTCCGATTCTTTCATGCGCAGTATTGTTGTTGACGTTGTTGTTCAAATGGACAGTATATGAAGTTTCCTTACTCAAGTACCCGCTATCCAACAGAAAATTGTAGCTAAAATCTAACACTGAGAACTTGGCATAAAGTGACAGTGAAGTCCTTCCTTAACGGACAATAATTATTCCTAGATCCATTCAAATGCTGCGAAAATCTATGTCGACCCTGAGCGGGAACTTCAGGTTAACACCGTCACCCGGATTTCGTTGTTGCGCCTTTTCTGCGTTACCACGCCTCCTCCCCACGGTGAAAGGGGGATTTTTGCAATTTAAAATTTTTCATTGGTGTACCTTGAAGAGTCGAAAAAATCCGAGGACACCTTAGCACTTGAGTTGTGAATGGGCAAGCACTAATGTCCACCGCTGAGCGTTCCTGCAAGTTATGGGCTCCTCGCGGGCAAGCGAGCGCGTTGAGACGCTTGACCAATACCTCCTAGATAGAACAAGGTCGGTTCACTTCGATCCGTGACGTCATGCTAGCTTTCACGACTGGTATAAAATCTCATGGGCACGCTCCTGAGTAATCCGAGGTGATTTTGACGTCACCGCTCTCGTCACGTCGGTCTTGGCAATGGAAATTTCGGTCCAAGTAGCATGATGCCATAAAGCAGAGTGCACAAGCCGGCTACCTAGAAGGCGCTTGTTTAGCCCAGCCCGTAAGACACTCGGCCTCTGGTGTAGGCTCGTAGGTTCGAAACTCACTACCGCAAACATTTTAGAGCACAGCCCTTATGCGCCCGTTCCTGCGGCAAGCGTCGGCGTTGTCCCTCGCAACCAAGCGAAAAAGCACGGCAAAGAGTCTCTTCTTGTGTCGTCTGTTTGGCGCTTTAGTACTTCAGTAAGTTCTGCTTGAATGAAAGCGAACGCGGAGCGCAGCGGGAAATGAAAGACGGCGATAGCGATGAGGAAAGCGAAGGAAGAAGGTGCAGCGGAACCATGAGGCAGAAAGCGCTGGAGGTATGGCAAAAGCGTGAGAAGAAAAGCGGGCTTTGCGGCGACGAAGGCTACGAGATGGCGCCAGAATAGCGCGCGTCGTCTGTGTGAAAACAAAGTGCTGCATGAGCAGAGGTCTGTCTGCGGCGGCTGCTGTGAATCACGCCAACGCGTTACCCACGTACTGCCTCTCGCGATCAGCGAGTCAGTCGCGCCACACTTCGCTCCGTTTACAACGTGCCGCACGAGATAGATTGTCCACGCTAGCCAATATATGGCGAAATGAAAACGCGTATGGCACCATTACTCGATATAATCTGGCTTCAAGCCTGCGAAACGCCCAACATCGGCATTGTGGTGTCTCCGGCAAATTCACGCGTGCCATCCAATTCCTGAGATTGCTAAGAAGACAGGCTTGTCATCGCTAGCCTTGAAGCATTTTTCTCTGCTTCTCCTCAACGAGTTTTATTTTGACCGCACATGGACGGTTCCACCAATTCAAACAGCTCTACCGGAGCAGTAGTTGTTCCATCAGACGCCGTCTCTTTGTAGTTTAAATATTCGCATGGTAAAACGTTGACAGCGGCAGAACTTGCCGCTCTTCAAGGTGCACTCAAGTGGCGTGCTCCAGCAGCCACCAAATCGTTGGGCCATTTTCTGCGGTAATAAAGCAGTTGTACAAACTCTGTAGTTTTCCCTACGTCATGGGTTACACGAGCAGCTAGTGCACGAAATAAGGCATGCTCATAATAAGGTGCTTGAGAAAGGTCACGACATTGTATTTCAGTGATTGCCAAGACATTGCGGAATTGTCGGCAACGACAGCGCAAATGAAGGTTCCCCCCCCACGTTCGGCTCAGCAAAAACATCAGCGGGTTCCTATACCAGTTTCAAGAACTGATGCTGCGCGACAACTTCAATCACTTGATCGCCACATGACACTTCTACGATGGCGTTCACCGGGTTTCGCCAACTCACGCTTGCACTCTCTCGACCTTAACTTGCGACTTCGCCTGTCACCTGGACTCTCCCATCGAGAAACAACTTCACCGTGTCGCATGTGGTTGGGCGTCGCATTTACAAATTCCTATTCATTCCTCATGGGAATGGCGGGCAGTGCAACGTGCAATTTGTGCGGTTGCGATGAAAGTACAGAGCACCTTCTGCGTCATTGCTCATTTTTTGACACTCAACGACATAATTTACAAGCGAAGCTCAACCTGCTAGGCAATAGAGCACTCTCAGAAGAAAAGACCGTTGGACCAGCACCTATGCGTTCTTGCATGCAAAAGGCCACAAAAGCCCTTCTCCGTTTCTTGAAGTATGCTGGATTACATGAACGCTGGTGACAGTGCATATTTATTTGCAACTGTGAATGACTATTATTTTTCTTTTCTCTCCTTATCTGTTCTTCCCTTTTCCCCTCCCCCAGTGTAGGGTAGCCAAGCGGCCATGTCCTTGGTTAACCTCCCTACCTTTTCCTCGTCGTTTATTTCTCTCTCTCTCTCTCTCTCTCTCTCTCGCATTAGGGAGTATCGTAATCGTCGGCGAATTTTTTCTGTAAAATTTATTGTTTTTTATACATTCATTTCTTTATAGCGATTGCCGAGGCGAAGTCAGTATGAAGGCGAGAGTTTGCACGGACAATAAACACGCAGGTAACACCGGCTTCCGATAGCGATGGTCACATGGCATCGCGGCGATGCACTCACGCAACACCTGGCGCACCAGCACACAAGCAGGTGTTCCCTTTCGCCCGTTCTGCTTTATCGTGGCGTGCACGTGACATGGTGTCACAGCCAATGGGAATTTGCGTGCCATTTTGGTGCTACAGGCGCCGGCTTTTCCGCTCAATGGGTCATTTGATATTTTCGCATCAAAATTGTCCACCCGAAATAAAATCAAGTGATTGTAGTTATTTGTCAGAAGCAGCATCCTTTGCGCAGCCAGACAGCCCGAAACCGGAAGGTTACAGCATAAATGGTTGCGTCAATATTGAGAGCAAAGGGGAAGAAGGAACTTCTGTGGAGGTTTTCCTTGGGTGCTATTCCTGACACTGACACGGACTCCAAGAAACGCACGCACAGCGTACCTATTAAAAATGCTGCGCTAACTTTTCAATATCTCGAGTCACGTGCGCTTTAGCACCAGGTTAAGACAACGGCAAATTCTTTTCTGTATACCGACTCGTCGGTATACAGAAGCCTCGTCAGGTGTTTTGCCTGTAGTCTGTCCATGGACGTCTCGTCCATGGACAGACTACAGGCAAAACACCTGACGAGGCTTCTTCCCCAGGTTTTTATGCCTTGAGAAAAACGAGAAAAGAAATTAGCGGAACCTCCTTGCAGCGCCAATTATCCAACATATGCGTAACGTTGCATTCGGCTTCGGCTTGCTTCTGCTGCTGTTGCGGCTGTTTTGCACACGTGTTGTGAGAAGAAGGGTGGCAGTTTGGACTAGTTGGTATTCTATTATTAAGAGTAAAAGCGCAAAGAAAGACAGGACAAGGAACAAGGACTAATGTCCTTGGTGTTTCTGGTTGTCCCTAACACACACACACACACACACACACACACACACACACACATATATATATATATATATATATATATGATAAGGAACGGCTTCATTAGGCAAGCACAAGGCAGCTCGAGGAAAGATGTATGCAAGTTAGAGTAAAGCAGGCAATCGCAGAGACCGCCTCTTGTCTGCTTCTTTCATTTCGATTGCGCAGTCTACAAAAACGCAGGCGCAGCCACTCCAACCTATAAGGACAGTACTATTGAGAGTCCCTCGTCCTAAGAACCGCCTGGGGCCAAGAAACGCGGTCCACGCTTCCCTTGCCATGGATCACTGCCCCAGAACAACATCCACCTCTGGGCCGTCGAGGGATGCCGTACACGCTTCCTTGATTGTAGATCTCGGTATATTGAGTACCGGGGCTGCCGTATTCTTCGCGGACGCCAGCCGGGGCTCCGCGAAAGACAGCATAGAGGAAATTATCTGCACTTCTTAATTGAATTAGAGAAATGATGAATAAATGGAAATTAAAGTGGATGAAGAAACAAGTGGCCGCAGGTAAGATACAAATCCACGACATCGCACGCGTAAGGCAAAGACGTGGGTTCGTATCCCACCTGCGGCCAGTTGTTTTTATCCTCTTAAATTCCATTTAATTATCGTTTATTTAATTCAATTAAGAACTGCAGATAATTTCCCCTATATGCTGTCCTTGATGTCATTGTTTGTTGGCTTCTTATGATATGATTATATACTATATGTCCCAGTACATTGAGTACGGGTCTACGGGTACACGTACTTAAGTGTTTTTACGATGTGAATACCCCGCATACGTATATACGCGATCAATGACTCCTCCTTATCTTGTAGTAGGCACGTAGTCGTCCATAGAAGACGGTCGACTGACGCGCAGACTGGTTTGCACCGATGCGAATGATGTTTCCGAGGAGAATGAGTCGTTATCACGCCACACCTGCTGGCCGCTATCAAGCGCGCACACAATGGGCTTAATTAATAAACTACGCGTTCTCCCCCTGTAGTTGCAAAAGGTTCAATACCCGACCACGATAGGCCCGGTATTTCATGGTCTCCGGGGTCGGCCAGCATTTTTTTCGCCATGTAAGAATGGGCAGAATTCTCACACCTACTCGCCCTATAACGCCACGCATTCAAAACATTCTTTCCCCTAAATACAGCTTTTTTCTTGCTTTTTTTACCCTAACATTATACCTGTGCAGCAGGCATCGGCAGGAGTTTGACAGTGAGCGAACCGAGTATGGCTTCGGATACCTCGTGTCACGCTAATTAAATTTTGATTCAAGTACTGTAGGGCATAGGTTGCAACTGCGTAATTTCAGTCATGCAGTCCCCGAGCTGTGTCATTTTTACATAATCCCCGATACTAATACAAGTTCCAAGATATCTGTGTTCAAAATGTTCTGCAAGAAAAAAAAAGAAAGAAACATTTGTATTGCTCTTAGCTGTGTCCTGCAGTGTTCAGTGCTCGAGGTAGGCTGATCGAGAATATAAGGCGCTTCGGTATTCAGTAGCAATATTGTGGTACGTTATCTCGAAGTAGGAGCTAGTCCATGGAACAAAATGCTAAATGAATATGATATGACGAATAAACTCGCAGGCTGATTTTTGCACCTTTGCGCAGGCGTAGCTTATTGCCACATTTTCTGTCCTGCGGACTGATTGCGCACTCGTCCCCGAATACTTTTCATCATGTCTTTCTATTACCAGCCCAAGTCAAACCATTCCTTACATCTTCTAATATCTCTCTTCTTCATATCAATGCGCGAAGTTTGCGCAAGAACCATGATACCATTTCTGCATTTACTGACTCACTTAATCATTCGTTTTCATTTATTTGTGTTTCGGAAACATGGCTTGATAATGCGGATAGCAATTTATACGGTTTTTGTCCCTACCAAGTAGACTACTGCCATCGTATTCCGGATCGATATGGTGGTCCCGCTATATTTGTTTCACCTCATATTAAATATAAGCGTAGGATTGATCTTTTTCTTAAAGTAACTCACTGTGAATAGATATGGATCGAAACTGACTTACAGCTGAATTCTCATAATCGTAACAGTTTTATTCTTGGTTGTGTATACCGCTCCCCTTCTTCATCTGTCCCTGATTTTCTGGGTGAACTCTCCATAGTTTTGAAAAAAAATCTCTTGAAAATAAGCAAGTCCTAATTCTCGGTGATATTAACATCAACATACTCGACGTCGACAACGGAAGTGTAACAGCTTGTACAGACTGTTTTTCTGGTTTCGTACTGGAATAATTAATTATCTCTCCTACTAGGTGTTCTACTCATGGCACCAACACGCTTCTTGACCATGCTCTAACTAACATCGCGCCAACTCCAAACTCTGGTGTCATAGATAGTTAGATCACAGACCATCTCCCAATATTCGTCTCCTTTCAGGCCGAAGTACCTCATTCCGAGCCTTGCTACTTTTCCTCCAATTTTGACCGAGATAGTTTTGTCAACACTATAACAAATACTGATTGGCCTGTAATTAACTCTCTGCATGATGCCGATCAAGCTCTTGAAAATTTTTGTTCCATTTTTGTAACCCTTGGGTAGTGAAAGGTTTACTGACTAGTATGAGAAAAAAAGAAAACCTATACAAAAAGGCTAAATATAAACCTTTTAATGTACGCTTAGCGGTACGCTATAAAAATTATTGTAACATTCTGAATAACTTGCTAAAGAAGTCTAAAGGACAGTATTACGAAAATGAATTTGCAAAACACAACAACAATCCTAAAAAACAATGGCAACTTCTTAATGCGTTCATAAACCTACCTAAGTCTGGGTAATGCTGCTGATAAAATAAACTACAACAATAAAACTCATACTGATTCTTTTAGCATAGCAAATAGTTTCAGTGACTACTTCTATAGCATATACAGCAGTCGTCATATGACTACTACTTATCCCATTTATCGCTGCAATCATTTTTTTCTCTTCCCCGTAACTGCAGATGAGGTATGTTCCATGGTATTAGTTCTAAAGAATACTAGCCCTGGCTTAGATAATATTTCTGTATTTCATCTAAAACTTGTTGCACCACTTATTTCTGATACATTTTGTATTATAATGAATATTATTTTTAAATGTGGTACTTTTCCCACTTCGCTTAAAAGGGCTAAGATTATTCCTGTACATAAGAAAGGTAATAAAACGGAGGTGTTTCAACTATCGTCCTATTTCTATTCTATGGTCGATTAGTAAAGTTGTTGAGAAATTATTTTGTAAGCGCCTAAATAATTACCTTTAAACATTTCTTTTGTTGCAATCTTCTCAATTTGGTTTTCGCGCTGGCAGTTCGACTAACTTAGCTTTAATATCCCTAACCGACTACATTCGTATCTCCATTGATACGGGTAACTTCGTTGGTTCGGTATTCTTGGATTTCACTAAAGCTTTCAATACAATTAATTATAAGATACTTTTTACTAAGCTAGAAGCCCTGGGAATTACGGGTCCAGTACTAAAACTCCTAAAAGGTTACCTGTATGATAGAGAACAAACAGTTTTTTTTTTTTGGAGATGCTTATCCTGATACTAAATGTATTAACCAAGGTGTACCACAAGGCTCCATACTAGGTCCCTTACTATTCTCCATTTATATTAATGATTTACTCACGTGTCTTAAATCGGCATATTGTGCGCTATACGCAGACGGTACTACTATCACGTTGCGTTACAATTCTTTAACAACCTTAATCCTTAAACTAAACAATGAGCTTGACCATATTGTTGCATAGTGTTCGTCCAATCATTTAATTATCAATGCTTCAAAATCTCAATTCATGATTTTCCGTTCTAGCCAAAGAGAGGCTTGCCTGAGATATCTCTAGATGATCATCACATTCCCGTCCTCGACTGTGTATCATTTTTAGGCATCAAATTAGATTACAACCTCAAGTTTTCTCAACACATTGCCTTGATTAAGCAAAAGTTTACCTTCGGTATTAGAGAATTAATAAAATCAAGAGCATATGTCTCCAAAGACGCATTATTAGCATTATACTTTGCCTTCATTCACAGTCACATTAATTATGGCATTGTTTGCTGGGGGAACACCTATAACTGTCATATCTCGTCTATTCAGCACTTACGAAACCAAGCAATACGCATTATCACTAACAGTGGGTTTTTCACGAGTGCTACTCTATTACTTCGTGAAAATAACATCCCTGTTGTAACGAACTTGTTCAACTATCCTCTAATAATTATGTTTTATGAATTACTTACTAAACAGCTCTCATACCAATTCATTGATTCCAGGCACCTCATCAATAACAATAATAACAGGTTTGCACGCAGCTTCAATTTTCTACTACCTATGGTTCAATCTAACTATGGGAAAATGACGTCATCATTCGCTGCTATAAAACTGTGGAAGGGTTTGCTCATAAGCATTAAATATTCATTCTTTCATGCATTTAGTCATGCCCTTAAGCTGTTTTATATGTATAAATAAGTTTACGTCATTCATTACACTACATATGCCATTTGTATATACTGACAGTCTGTATACAAGCCTATAGGCTTGTATACAGACAATTCGTTTTCGTTAATTTTATTTTTCTATGTTGTATTTAGTTCTATTTAAATAAAGTCCATAGCATCTACATAGGGTGTGTCGCAGGGAATCGCATGGGATCGGGCAATTCCTTAAGCTATAATCGGCTACATCTAATGAATGAATACAAGTTCACTAGAAAATGTCCGACGATTACGATGCTCCCTAATGCGATATTTTAGCGCAGCTTTATATGTGTTTTTATTTCGCGATATCGCGGTGAATTTGAGATCAAAATCACCGCACCGACTGGCAGTGGGTCAGTGCCGTCAGCGCCTACACAGAGGGAGGGGCTGCATGGCAACGCTAGCATGATGGGCGGCATCGGAGCCAGCCAGCTGTGGAAGAAGACGACGACCAAGGCGCGAGAAATGGCACGAGTACGAGCGCGAGAAGCAGTATGGGAACGCTGGCATGGTGAGCGGCATCGAAGCCACCTGTGGAAGAAGACAACGACAAACGCGCGAGCAGCAGCACGAGCGCGTTCGCGTGGATGCCGTTCGCGTGGGCCCTGCGCCTGAACAAGGCTGCAACATCGTCCTTGTTGTATGCCCTGTCGTTGGTTTCCCTGACGCATGCCAGGAAAGGACAACTAGAGGTCGTGCACATAACGGCCATCAGAAATGTCCTGGGGCTTCCAAGGCACTCCAAGATCGCCGAAGCACTGGCTGAGGCCGGCGAATGGCCACTGTCACTGCTCATGTTGCAATGGGGACTGGGACATATTGACAGGCTACATCGCGCACCAGACGGCCAAGCTCTCCTAGACCGGCTCCGGAGCCTGCCGGCTTCACGTATGGGCAGCCTGTGCCGCCTCTATGAGGAGACAGTTCCCCACCTACCTGTGGCAGTGGCTCTCCCTCCTCCCCATCACGGATCTCCGGACGTGCATCTCTCCCTCAAGGGGATAGCCAAGCGGAGAGCACCAGCCACAGCCCTGCAGCAGGCGGCAGCCTGAAAGCTCCAGGAGAAGTTGGAAGGACACCTGCTGGTGTTCACGGACGGTTCAGTCCTCCCCAGCGGGTCGGCAGCAGCGGCGTGCACAATTCCAGCTCTCGCCTGTCACAGGAAGTGTAGGCTCCCGTTTACAGGAAGTTCTACTGCAGCTGAGCTGGCGGGGCTGCACCTGGCCGCCCACCTCCTTGCTGGGCATCCTCCCCAGCATCCAGTGGCGGTGGTGTGCGACTCTAAGCCAGCACTCCAGGCCCTCGTCAACCCACGGCGGGCAGGACTCACAGGGGTGCTGCTACTTGCCAAGTTAACGGCTCTAGCCACTGCCGGAATCCCAATATCCTTCCACTGGCTGCCCTCACATGTCGGGGTAGCCGGTAACGAGGAGACGGATACCTACGCCAAAGCTGCCCATCGTGATGTAGCCCCGGTTACCAGAGCGGTAGCGGCTTTGGACTACACGAGATATCGGCTACGGTGCCTGCTCACCCCCATTCACCCGGGCCCCCGAGTTGCTAGTGGCAGGGCCCCCAAGCCGCTTCCAGAGAACGGCCTCTCCAGAAGATACCATTCCACACTCCTGCGCTTGCGGACTGGCTGCACCTGGACTGCGGCCTGGCTGTACGCCAAAGGCCACGCCACGTCACCTGCCTGCAAGAGGTACGGGGACCCCGAGACTCTGGAGCACCTTCTCTGTGCCTGCCCACCCTTGGCGCAGGAACGCTCCATAGTGATCAACACTTACAGACGCTACGGCCTTCCAGCGACCACAGAGACTGACCTGCTGTTCCCAGTGTGTCCCAAGCTCCCCGCACTGCGAAGGCTGCTGGAGTTTATCAATTCCACTGGAATAGACACTCTGTAAGCGCCCGCTACAACGCTGGCAACTTTACTGCGGACTGCCACCTGTGGCGCATAGTGGAGTCTATTAGGCCATATCCTCTCTGTTTCTCTATCATCTTTCACTTCGCACTCTCTCTCCCCTGACGACGCTTCGCCGTGCTCCCTCACGGGTTGCAGACTCAAGCGTCTTTCTTTTCTTTAGATCACTATCATCATCAGTAGAAGACGGCGACGAACGCTCGAGCAGCGGCACGCACGCGTTCGCGCGTTCACCCTAACGCTCAACCAAGAAACTGGCACCTAAAAAGAGCGCTCTAAAAGAAGGGGCACAGATGGGAGTGCCGTGTGACGTTCTCATATGCATGTCCCTGTCTATTTAGCACTACTGAGGTTCCTAATATGAGAGACCAAGTAGCCTTGGCCAGTTAAACGTGTACAAGTGAGTGGGAAATAGCGTTCTTGCGCCAAACCTGCTCTTGGCAGGGTAATTCTTCCGGAAGAAAAACGCGTTTGTAAAGAAAGGAAGCTTTAACTTCGACCCATACCTTGATTTGTCATTGGATATAGTGCGTTCTGTTGTGCGTACCCCATCACGTAAATCAGGGTAAATATTTCATGGCCAACAGCATGAACGTGCAAATAGTGAACAATCTCTAACGATCGAATGCAAGAACGAATGTTCCTTTTCTTGATGCGAAAGCATCAAAAGGCCCATTGAGCGAAAAAGACGGCGTATGTAGCAGCGAAACGGCACCTGAATTCCCATTGGCTGCGGCGCCACGTCACGTGCGCTACTTCGCCTTTGTAATCGGCATAAAGAAATTAATGTATAAAAATACAGAATAAATTCGAAAGAAGAAACTTTAGCGGTAGTGAATTTCGAACCGGCGACCAGCCTTAGCAGCTTACCTTACCAACGAACCTTACCAGCTGGGCTAAACCAGCACGTCAAGCATGCCAACGCGCTTGGCGTGTTGGCTCATTAGAGGTTCTTAGGTGTCTAATGTATTTGTATTGCTGGCTAGCTTTTGCCCAGGTTTCCCTCGCAGTAGGATCGAATTGCATTGCCCTACGATGTGTAACAGAAATTTAAATAAAGAGAGAAAGAAATCTCTCGCATTGTAGTAGTGTCTGCAAGGCCTGATCGTACCGTAGGCGGTAGAAAATAGGACGGAATTTAAAAGAACCTCGGCGTGAAATAATCGTTGAACTTCCTGTAGTGCTTTGTAGCTGGGAATTCATGACTACATGCTCGCAGCATTGGTTAGTGGTATGTTTTGTTTTTCTCTCCTTCACGAGTTTTTATCTACGTTTTAATGAATACTGTGTATTGTGGCTTTTTTGTTACTGCGGAATGCATCTCAACCAAATAGAACTGTGCCTTTGTTACTATTTGCGATTTCCCAGTTTTTATTTGTCCGTTATCGAATCCACAACTAGAATGGCATTCTTTAGTGCGTTCACAAGGAAAAGCGAGAAATTTGGCTGCCGTGAGTGCGTGCTTGAGTGCGTCAGTCGACTGCGCTTCAATAGAGTCGAAAGAGCATGTTACCCTTTTTGATTTTTAGCTTAGACAATAGTTCATAGCTCTAATTCTCAATAACCCATTGTGACAATGATGGTTTATTGCTTCTGCCGTTGTTTGCTACTTCATATCGCACTGCCGTGATGCAATTTGACACCAACTTAAGCTTGATAAGCGAGGTTAAGCGATTATTAATTTCATTTCTAGTTTAGATAAACCTTGCTAATTCCTGCATCAGGGGTTGAGAGTATTTACCTGCTGAAGAGGATAAAGTTATCAAAAATTTCTGGTCGGAGCTTGTGCTTTCTTATAACAAAACATGATGGACACAAGCTTTATGCAGTCAGTCAAGAAGGCTTCAAGCTGGCGAGAAAAGCACGCAACTTGTCTACATTTGCCGCGCCCACAATAGAGTAACTCTAAGGCGCCCACTACGTAGTGGCAACATCGCTCACGATAGCGCTCAGTCAACTCAGTTCTGCCCTAGCGGCAAGATATGGCGGGAATCCACGTTGGCATTCGGACCTGTTTCGTTACTATATAATGAAATAGCTCTGCACATGCGGTGGCTAGCCTGCAGCGTGCGTTCGGTGCCGGTGTACAGCACTTCGTTCCCGTTGCAGTTGTAGGTGTAAGCATGCTGTAAGCTACCTCTTACGTTGTAGGTGTATCGCTCCAAGTGGAAATGCCCCTGCGCCCCCTCGTACAGCCTCGAGTGTCTTCTTGGAGACGAATGTAACTTCTTATGAGGACCAGACCTCCATGCTAAGGTCGATTTGGCGTGCTTCCGATGGCATCGAAGCCAAACATTGTGCGCGGCAAGCATGGCCCGCTTGTTGGTGCCATTGATCAAGGAACAAGCAGCACTAGATTTCTGGTGAGTTTTGTTCTTGCTTTATAAGTTCTCACCTGCAGAAATCTGTGGACAATTCACGATTGCAGGTGCTTGCCCTTCACGTGTGTGCACCCGAAACAACTCGTGGAGATCCCCCGCACAGCTGTTCTCGCTTCGCCCATTCATTTGCTCGTTGTTTTCATCCATAGCTGTCGCTCTTGTGATGCGTAAGATCGCGTTCAGGATAGTTGCGTCCATAAAACTTAAGCGTGTTCTCTCGCATGTTATGAGGAAAAATGTAGAGAAAAACACGATGCCGTTTTCCTCGTATCGCCTGGCAGCATCTTGCGCAAACCTGAGCGTTTCAGGCATCCGACGAAAATACGGAATTTATTTATTAATTAATTTATTAATCCTCGTTATTTTTGCGTGTGGGAGATAGTAACCCCCGAGCTATTGATTAAGCAGATATGTATTCGCTGAGCTCGTATATCCAAGCAACTGTCCTTACATTCGTGTTTCTCTGCTTTAGGTTTTCGCGAGCAAGACATCTGAACTCATTGCCTACCATCAAACAGAAATACAGCACGTTCTTCCAAATGATGGGTGTGTTGAATTTTCCCTTGCGTTCGCCTTTTCGACTTGGACGGGCAGTTATCGGGTGCTCAACTTTTTCCATTCACTTTGGTCATTTAGATGGGTGGAAGAGGACCCATACGAAATCGTCAAGTCTGTCCATGAATGTATAGAAAAAACTGTTGATAAACTGAAAGCCCTTGAGATTGACCATCGGGATATAATAGGTAAGCAATTTTTCACACTTGATCAGTACATTTTACCAAGGCATCTTGGTAACTAGCTGTTCCAACATGTTACCACGTACAAGTAAAAATAAAATTCAGTATTAGTAGCTCACTATAATTCAACTGATGTTCAGAATTTCTTGCTCAATTCGTACATGTGCAAACATCTGTGTTGACATTTGTCTACTGTTAACTCATCTGGCACTCCAAGCAATTAACTTTTTTGTAGTCCATTCAGAATATCGCAGCTACACTGTATGCTATTTTTCACTGTTCTGCTCTGGTAATATAAAGACACAAAAATGACTAGCTGTTAGCCTTCTTCATTTTTTACTGTGTTGTTGTTGACTTTCTGCAAAAGCTGTTAGTTCGTGATGTATGTGCTCTTTAATGTCAGCAACTCTTTTATTAATATTTTGTGTGTGTGTGTGTGCGCATCACACTTCTCTGAGGTCCAGCAGCCTGTATGCAGACTGCAGACAGGCGTGCCCACTTCCTTCTTGCGCAAACTTAGTGCAACCTTCATAGTGATATGAGCTGGCAGACTACCAATTTGAGGAGAGGATCATAGTGTTGGTCACACTTGAGGTCACAGCGGTACTTATCAGCATGCTGCCCCATT
Organism: Dermacentor andersoni; assembly: GCF_023375885.2. Taxonomy (NCBI): domain Eukaryota; kingdom Metazoa; phylum Arthropoda; class Arachnida; order Ixodida; family Ixodidae; genus Dermacentor; species Dermacentor andersoni. The sequence continues at coordinate 131,273,526 of NC_092818.1, forward strand.
TAGCTAAGAGGGATGCATAATACAAGCTCTGGTTGCACGATGTGGGGCGAGAAATGTGTCATGCCGAACCGTATATTCAGTAATTGAAATATACAGTCGGCCTGTTGTACTGGTACAGTGTTATTTATAAACTTGCTTAACTCATGACCATCATTTTATTTGCCAGTTAGTACAGTTACACTTAATTAAGCAGGAGGGGTGGGGGAGGAGTGTAAAAATAGTCATATGTTCTATTTTATGCTCAAATATGAAAATGTGCACTGCGCCATTTGCTTGAAGCAGGATATTTTTCTTCTTGCACTGAAATCAAGGAAGTTACAATGGAGTCTCTGTAACACGAGAACTATACAGCACGCAGAATTGAGGGAGGTTTGAATGTGCATTTTCACAGGAATTGCTGTTTGAACGCAAATAAGTGTTTCTTTTTATATTGGGGCAGTGTGCACATACAAAAACTGTACAAATGCAAAAATTTTCCTTTCTTATTTCTTTCTCCTGAATTGTTAACATGGTGTAAATGTAAATGTGGTCATGAAAAACATGGTGACAATTTGGTGGTCACGGTAGCATTCAACTCTAAACATTAAAATTTGTCTGCTTTCAAAATCTTTAGTGTGGCATGGATAGCAGCATCCTGAGCTGTAGTTTTATGCGCTATGTATACTTTTCAAGAAATAATTGAATACCTGTTGGTTATTGGTTTAGACTGTGACACATGGTGTATGCTTGCATGCCATTTCAGCACTGTACAAAAGTTACATGTGATGTTTTGCAACTTGGTTGGTTAGGACGTGTGCCAAGAAAAAAAGAAGGGTGTGGCATTACTTTTTATAAGGGGTGTGTGAATATTCGGATAGGAATTTAGTAGCTTTTGCAGTTTGATTTGTATTTGATTTGAGAATTCACTATTCGAAATTGTGGTATGTTTGTTTCTGTACAAATTTAACACTATAAGAGATAACCAAAATTGTTTCAATATCAAGGGCAGGAGACTGGTTTGAGTGAAGATTGTTCAAAGTGACTTTGCTGCAGGAGAGCCATGGTGATCGCCCAGAGGCACCACTTGAGTAAATGCACGGGGTAGATAACTTCTGCTCAGTAATTTCTAATCATTCAATAAGAATGCATTTTATAATAAGTCAGCCTCATATAAGTTTGCTTTCTTGATTTAGGCAAACCTTTTTATTATTTGGCCATTCTCACCAAGTCTGTGTCCCTTTAATAAAACCATGTGCGGTGCTGTAGTATCACATTCCTTTCAATGAACACGACACTGTATGTGCGTTTGGTGGTGTACATTTCCTTGTTTCTTTGTTTTCCTTGTTTCTCATTCGCAAGCTCCTTAATCGACCAGACGGTCAGTTGTGAATGGCATTACATGCATCAAATAATTCATCTCTGGGCCTCTGTAGTTTGCCAGATGGACTCCATATAAGCTTAGTTTCACATTGTTTAGAAATAAAGTTGTCGATCAAATATTGGGAGGTCATTTGTCTCTAATGTTAATATTCGTTTTGAAGTTTCATTGTTCGAGAACTTCTCATTTTTTAGAATCTCGCTATGAGCACTAATTATTCAACAGCCATGGCCACCAGCTTGGCCAGTGCAGCATGCCACTTTCCTTGCATTGTGCAGTAATCTTCTGATTGGCAGCATGCAGCAACTTTTTTTCTTTTTTTTATGGAGTGCAGTAAAATAAAGGCTCCAAAATTTTGTGTTCAAGTTAGCTTCCCATTTCCTTGTATCTTTAATTTTTCACGTCAAAAACTTAATTTGAAGCCATTCATTTGTCTACATTTTTAAGGCATTGGTAAATCACTCTGCAAACTCCCTCCTCAGGCAATTTAGTTAAAAAAAGGAAAAAAAAAAACACGCACACATGGAGGCACACACACAAAAGGCGTTCCAGTTAAAGTCGTTCACACAGGCCGGTAGATCGCAAAAAGCGCAATAGCGCTTGCACGGCCTTCTTCTGTGACGGTAGGTCCTTTCGATGTTGTAGAATTCTTTTTTCGGATAGCGTTTGGTCGTCCACTTGGTCAAGTTCGTGGCGAAGGCATGCCCTCTGTGTACTGTACTGCGGGCAGGCACACAAAATATGGCCAATTGATTCTTCATGGCCGCAGTGGTCACAGGTTGGGCTGTCGGTCATCCCTATGCGGAATGCATAGGCTTTAGTAAAGGCAACGCCCAACCAAAGTCGATATAGAAGTGTGGCGTCTCTACGGCGAAGCTGTGATGGCGCTCGAAGACTTAGTGTTGGATCAAGTGAGTACAGTCGCGTGTTTCTTAAATGTGGCTCATTCCATTGCGACGCGGTGCACTGCCGAGCAAGTAGGCGGAGCTTCCGTGCTGCGTCAGTTCTAGAATGAGGAATTGGGACGTGGCGCTCCTCAGTATGGGCTGAGCGGGCAGCATGATCCGCCTGTTCATTGCCGATAATCCCGCAGTGACTTGGAAGCCACTGAAAGGTTTTTTTTTTTTTTTTTTAGCGTTTTCCTCTCGGTCATCTTTCTAACCCCTATCCCCCATCCCCAGTGTAGGGTAGCAAACCGGAGACTCATATCTGGTTAACCTCCCTGCCTTTCCTCTTCATTCTCTCTCTCTTAGTTATCCAAGTTGAAGATTCAGTTTTAGCAAATTTATTGCATTTTAAGAATAATTGAAAGCATATAGCAGGGATAGTGCATTACTGAAAAGTAAGTCCTCTTTTGTGATGTTTGAACTCTCGAAAGTACTTGAGGTGTGAGAACAATTGAGAAAAACCGGCAAAAAAATTGAGACGCAAGCACCACAGAAAGAAAAGACACCACAGCGCTTTCTGTCGTACTTGCATCTCAATTATTTTCACTGGTTTTTCTCAAGTCTCGGCATGAACCAACTGGCCCAGTTAGCAGCACTTCTACTGTGAGAAGAAAATCGACTATTTCATTTACTTCTAAACCACTAAACCACTTCATAAATTTAGTGCTAATAATTCTGCAAAAAACGCCAGAACAAGAAAACACAGCTGCGGCATGACAGGGTTAATCAACGTTATTTGCAGGTTTAGTCGGATATGTTTTATAATGTGTGAGACATGTTTCAAGCATAATGTACATTAGTATTTCTGATTTTGAGACATCACCATGCAGATTTGCATGCAGTACTTGAAGAGCTTGTATACATTTGCTTGGGTGGGACCATAATCCATTTTACGGCATTCTGTCCAGTTCTTAAATTTGAGAGGAAGCCATAGATTTTTTAAAGTAATGCTTTCTGCAAAGCTTCGCATGCCAGGTTTTTGAAGTGCCATGATATTGTTGGGAATGGTTGTTGCATCCTTTAATAATAGAACCTATTGTGCAACTTGCAACAGTGACAGCGTTAAATTCATGGTTGTCTGTGTGTCATTTTTGTTTTGTTTTTTAGCACTTGGAGTCGCCAATCAGAGGGAGACAACAATTGTTTGGGACAAAAAAACTGGCAGACCTCTGTACAATGCTATTGGTAAGCACAGAATGAATCACTATTGAGCTTGTCACCTGTGTTGTCAAAGTTTAGCGTGCTTTAAATCACACTTTCATTTGCTGTTTTACTATGGCAGCAGAGTGTCCATTATTATATACCTATTACTTTTGCTAAGACAGGCTACCTCTCTCGTGTTTTTGTACTTTTATGCAGATATTATTGACCTTTTTTCTCTGTTACATGTTGAAATATATAAGCAGTAATGTTGTATCTGGTGCAGGTATGTTTTGGGGGAATCGCACTGGTCTAGTCTTTTGTCCTGGTTGTTGAAGTTTCAGAATATTTATCATGTGGGACTATCTGTGAGATGAGTGCATGGCTTATTTTGAACTTTCCTTTCTTTCTGCTAACTGTGCAGTGTGGTTGGATAACAGGACGATGGGTACTGTTGAAACCTTACTGTCAAAAATCCCAGGTCATGATAAGAACTATCTTAAGGTAAGTGATGTCTGCAATAATTAATTTTAATGTGACAGCCAACAAAACTGCCTTGTTCTCTCAGAAAAAAAGAAAGTCAACTTATGTTTTATGCACTGCCGTCAGTGTGTGCGATCACAGTTTCCTACATACTTCTATCAGGTTCTAGTCTAGCGTCCCATTCGCTGGTTATGTGTCATGTAACATTCCTTTCCAAAGTTTATGGAGAGCTGTACATGTGGCCAGTGCTATTATAGTGGTCTGTGTGCGGGCTCCCCTCTGCTGCTTTTTGAACTTTTACACATCGAAGGTTGAGAATGAGAGCTCGTCTCAACCATAAGAACTGTGGGCTACCACGATACGCAAGCTTTTCGCAGCAGACTTCTCAATCCCTTTACCACTCATTTGCCTTCCACACGAGAAACTCATCCTCCAACATCGTACTCCCACCGGCCTTTGAACTAGCGTGGTTGTACAAGATTTCATAAGCCGGAACTCCAATATTCTCCGCTTGCAACATTATGATAAAGATGGAAGCGGAGAACAGTGGCGTTCCAAACTTCTATGACATCGAAACTTCTTACGACATCGAAACAAACAGTATTGTTTTGCTGTGCTTTAGTTAAGAATAGTACTGCAAAAATACTATGTCAATTTTCTTTATGTCATTGGCCTACTTCGTCATTACTAAAAGCAAGAAAGCACAACACAGAGCTCAAACAGAAGAAATGCTGGCAAAGCTCTCGGAAGGCTTAAATAGTTTCTGTGTCAAGGGCAGCAACAACGCCAAGGGAACAAAGCAGTCTGTTGCATTGCCTTATGTCGGGTCCGGCTATATATATATATATATATATATATATATATATATATATATATATTATGGAATTTATGATACTATTTACGTGTGATGTACTTGTGAAATCTGCTTCCTTTTTCTTTCTTTTAGAAAAAATGTGGGCTACCTTTGAGCACGTACTTCAGTGCGGTTAAGCTAAAGTGGCTCATGGACAATGTTCCTGATGTAAAAGCTGCGATGGAACAAGGGCGCTGCATGTTTGGCACTGTAGACTCGTGGCTAATATATGTAAGTGTATGCTTGGAACTCTTTTCCAGATCTATGGAAAGGCGAATATTTTTATTGGTCTTAGATGTGGGCTTTAGAGCTGCCAGGCATGATGAGTAGTGTCACATAAAATTTAAGGCATAGACAGCAGAACCTCGCTGATACTATCCCGTTATGTTTGATTTTCCGGCACCAACGTTTGCAATCGAGAACACAAAATATCACCCAATAGAGGCTTTTTTTTTTCACCGGTTCATAGGTACTGGGAAAACACGATCTTTGGGCACCAACGTTCAGTACATTGCCAAGCTGCGATCGTATGATATGTTTTCTGGCCGCTAGATCTCATATAAAACTAAGGGTTGCAAGGCACGCATGATCGATAACAGCGGCCACCTGCTGCAGCAATTTCCCCACAATGCAGTCCCACCTGTCTCACGGGAACACCGGCATGCACTTGGTTTCCTATTCCAGTCCCAGCAAATTTCCTTCAGGGCCGTCACATGCCGCATTCACAGCAATGCGCGGGTGCAAGTGAACACGTCAAAATTTCCCACCGAAAATGCCCCACTCGTAGAAGCTGCTTACCCAGGCTGAATTCAAGTAGTGCAATTGGAAGCTTGTCGAATGCCCCAAGAACAACTATGCACGCCTCCCCATCAGCTCGGGGTGCGTCGACGTCTCGTGCTGCAACCATTCGCACAACTCTTCGCGTTACTAAGATGTCAACTACAGATGAGTCTGTCAAATTTTGATTGACTATGGATTGTACGTCTTCCCGTTTGGTACGTCTTTTTCTTGCATTTTTGTTAAACGTAAGAACGAGGTTCTACTGTACCATCAGCTTAAATTTAAATGCAGATAGCAAAGAATGGATCAGGGTACCTGCCATTTGTAGCTGCATCAGAGTGCAACGGGAAAACAAACTGTGGTTGGTTTTTAAGCATGGTGCAATCCCAAATGTTCACTTTGTAACTTGAATTAGGTAACTATTTAAATTTTAGGGGAACATGGAAACACAAGGATGCATTCCAACCATTTTCTACGTGTCTACATTAGAATTTATGCTGATAGTACAGGCATGCAGACAGCCTAGGGAGATAAATACCTAAGTACTACAGTTGACTCTCGTTACAACGGACCCTGATAATCTGTCAAAAGAAAAGACCGTATTAGCTGAAGTCCGTAATATCCGAAACGTCTCGCTTCCTAAACCTTCGTCGCGATGTCTAACAACTTTATTGCAAAGAGTGAGTGACGAATGTCTTAAGTAAAAAAACAAACAAGAAAATACGCAGTTTCACCTGAAAGGCGAAACATTGATTGCGAGAGCAAATTAAATAAGATAAGTGAAGCAGCACAGCGTATACGAAGCTACCAGCACTGGATACATTTTTTACACATTGCAAATCGCTTTCAATATACGGCAACTGCAGCATTATCAGCAGCCTTCGGAGTAAAAACCCCTCTGTCCCCCCCTCCCCACACCTCACGCACAAAAAAAAGACGGTGTGTTTCCGCTCCGCTTTCCTCCCTCGTATGCACGACATTGTGCCGCAATTGTTTGCTGACCTTCGCAAGTCAGTTGTTAGCCCGTGCCGATACGGTAAAAGTACGTTTTGTATGCTCGATTTGAGAAAAATTTCCACTAATTTTGTCCACTGTAGCTGATAGTCCATTGTAGCGCGGCCCGTCGTAAGCGAACTTCGTTGCATTAATAAAATAGGTAGAACAAACTAAGGCTGAAATATGGCCTGTTATATCCAAAAGTCTATTATATGCGGATTCGTTGTAATGAGCATAGACTGTATAAACATAGGGCCGGAATACTCGCTAATGAGTACACTGACTCGTACTCAGTCCATACTGATTTAGCACAGTTTGCCAGATGCTGGATGGCTCTAGATTCAAGAGATGGTTGAACCCACCATGATCAAGTCTACCAAGTCTGTCAAGTGTGTCAGAAACAGTAGCGAGACATTAATTTTATACATATCCGACATACGTCTATCTTTCTTGGTAAAGCAGTCAAAGGAAATTTGAATATGAGAAAAAAAATTTGGCCTTTTTCCGTAATTCTTCTTGAAGCTTGTAGGTTTAGTGACATAATAGTGCATGTCTGGGTGTGCGTGTGAGTTCTGCATCCTAATGTAAAGGTACGAGGAGTAAATTAATCATTGGAAGTTGCTAGCAGTGGTGGAATTTCGTGGTAAAATAGCATGACAAGAAAGATGTTTGAGTGTTTTGGAAGCAGTTTCTCTTGGTTTAGGTCTTATTTCTCCTTTCCTGTCAGAACTTCACAGGAGGGACCAATGGTGGTGTTCACATCACTGACGTGACAAATGCTAGTCGAACAATGCTCATGGATATTGAAACACTCCAGTGGGATAACTTTCTTTGCAAGTGAGTGCATGTTGAAGTGTCTGTCTTTTGTTTCTTTTTTTTTTCACTTTTAGTGCGTCAGTGTAACACTCCTGGCCACTGCATATATAAACAGTGACATCATCTATACTTGAGAAGTTTACTTGCTCACTTATTCATATATAGTATTTGCAAACAAGTCCATACTCGAACGAGCACTTTCACTGAAAGTGTTGTCACTTGACCAATGTAGCAAACATACTTCTTTTACTGGCATTTCTCAATAATTCGCGAAATGAGGAGTTGCTCAAAAAGCATTCACCTGCTCTAATGCCTTCAAGTGGACAGCAAAAGTGTGCAATCACAGAATTATTACTCAGTCACAGTGAAGAGATATTGCCCCCCTCCAAACAAAGAGAAGCTCGAGTGGAAACATGTACTATATATGAACACAGTTGTTCAACTTGTCAGCAGAAAACTTAAGGAGTTTGTTGCGCTATTGGCCTGACAGCATCAAATAATTAAGAATCTTGTCGATTTCCGCAGGCACACTACAACTGGCCTTAGCATGTAGTACCGTAATCCGAGCATCAGCCAGTGGAATTGCTTGTTTTATAGACTATGCACATCATGTGTATATGTGGCATTTAAAACATTCAGTGACATGTTTTTGCGTAAGTAATTGGCCTATTAATTACTATGTCGTAGAAATGTGTGCCATAAGGTGTGCTTATTCAACCTTGCACAGTAATCCATAATGGGCTACTACTACAGACTCAATGAAGTACTTGTCTAGCATAAATGGCCAAGTAAAGAATGCAGGAAGCTTCCCAATCAAGAATACTCTGCCAGCACTGTCCATTAATGGGAAAAGGCAGCTTGTTAATTTTTGAAAAAAATTTCCTGCCATAAATAGTGACCACATTTCTTTGAGGCGGTCCTTTTATGTGTTATTCCTTTTATCAAAGTGTCTTTCTTGGTTGAATACTTGTGGGTGAATCTGCTTCACTGTTCAATCGACCATTGTACATTATTACGCCTTTCCTCATTGTCGCTGTGTGCAATGCATCTTGATCATCAATAAATCTGCTAACATTAATTAAAAAACACTCAATTTGAGATGTAAGCTGATAACGTGTTCAAAGGGATATGTCAGCAAAAACATTTCGTGCATGGCTTCCTGCTGTCAGCCCGAGCATGCCAGTCATAAAGTTATTTGACTTGCCTGTACTTCTGCTTCCAGGTTTTTCGGGGTACCGATGTCGATACTTCCCAAGATTCACAGCTCTTCAGAAATCTATGGGAAAATGTGTGAAGGTCCACTTCTTGGCGTTCCTATTTCGGGGGTGAGCAACCTTTTGTCACATGCAGTCCTTGTTGAGCACCATCATGTGGATAGTACTTACGTGTGTACGTGTACGTGGGAAAACACAGTGGCTGCTCAAAATGCACATTTACTATGCTCTAGTGCAAATTAGATGCATTGTTTACACTGTCTCCTAATATTTAAGAAAAGTATCTGTACTTTATGTTTTCTTTTAGTGTCTCGGAGACCAAAGTGCAGCACTCGTGGGTCAGCTGTGTTTTGACATAGGTGAAGCAAAATGCACGTAAGTGGCGATCTCATTTAAATATGTGCGGCTTCTACTGCGCTATGTTTTCTGTCTGTTGTGAGAACTGAAATAAACCTCTGCAGTTTTATGCAATCCGACATCAAAGACAGCGAAACTGTATAAAGGAGTTCTCGCATCCTTTGGAAGTTCTAGTGGGCTCTTTTTCTTCCGCTGCCCAATATCTACCGAAGACATTGCAAATGCTTCACAAAATCCCAGATATGTACGGAGACTTGTGTTAGTCCTTAAAACCTTTCTTATCAAATAGTATTAAGAACAGCTACTGAAGTTATTCTTAGCCAAAAGGCTAAGATGCGATACCCACATAATGTCTGTCAACTTGGGCCCCTTCTAGTTGACCTCCGAGGTGGAGCTGGTAAAATGCAACATGGGAAGCCAAAATTACGGATTATTAGCTAAAATAAACCGTGCAAGGATGTCGTGTGTTCGAGTGAAGTATATGCAAGGTAACTTTTAATTTATAACCATTGATAGTTAACATTCAAAGCAAATTTGGGGCTCCAACACAGGCTGCATTTCTGGCTGTTTTTTGATTGACATTCAGTACCAACCACACAGCCGCAGGCTGTAGCTTTCACCCTTGCAAAGCTACCCTTATCGGCTCTGCTGTGCTAAAATGTGTGCAACTTTTTTTGTAGTTATGTTGTCTGTGCGTTACCAGAGTTGAAATACATGTGATATAAGGCAAGTTTAACAGGTTTGGTAAGAATTGCATACATTGCTGTCATCGGATAAAGAAATCCTCAGGCATAGAAACTGCTGCCATATCTTCTCCAATTAAAAAAATATAGTATGTATAATGTTAAGCACATTGGTATTTGTTTCTGCTCGTAATGTAAAATTAGTCAAAAGAGAGGATTCTGTTATATTATGTATGTAAAAACCACCATCAATGCTTTGTGTGATGCTAACATTGAGTGCTGCAATCTGTAATTTTTCTTGCTTGTCTTGTATCAGGGCATCTTAAATACTAGCCTGTTTGTATAAAGATATACTTGTTTTACAGTTTGTGTGCTTGTTCAATGCTAAACATGCTTGCAGCATCATTTTGCTGTTTTCAAACCAACCTAGCAAACAGTCTTGGCGATGCGGACACATTTTTCATTGTCATGCTTGGTGTGGCAATAAACTTTCACTTCTAATAAATTGATACCGTGAAACCTCGTTAGACTGTAGTTGGCCGGAGCTCGGAAAAAGTATGTACTAAATGGTACTACTGCTTAACCAAAATAGCATGAGATCGCCCACTTACCTCTCAAAAACAAAACTCGGACAGAGTGCGATGAAAGGGGAAAAAAGACATGCAGTATTTATTCACTTCGTGCGCCGCTGTCGTTGCTGCTAGGCCGCCGCGGCGTAGCAGCAACGACAGCGGCCTCAAGCTTACTGAAGCTGCGAGCCAGCTTTCCAGCCAGCCCCATCTTCTAGGCAAACATTCGCATGGCAGATTCCTCGTTGGCGTTGCATGTTCTCCGTGCACGCAGGCGGTAGCGCTGCAGAAGTCGCGGGGCGCCCTTTTCATTGCGGGGTGCTGTTCTCGTCGCGATGATTGCATTCATGAGGCTGACCTAACCCACAGCTTCTGCCACTGTTGTGCCAGAATCGCCAGCGCTGTCGCTTTCAGTGTCATCCTCATCACTGTCGCTAGCCGACACTTCGGCAACAACCGAGGCAATGGTGGTGAAAAGTAGAACCTCGTAGCTGATATCTCTACACAGTCGCAGCAGCGCTGCCGAGCAACTTCTTCGCATTCCAAATGTCACACACCATAGTCAAAAGTACATCCCTGTCGCGTGCCAGCACTGACTTCTTCGTGTCACGTTTGGTAGTACGAACGATGTCTAATTTTTCTTCTATGCTGAGCACCTGGCGTCTTGTTTATACGAGCGTTGGCATGACGCGAGTCCTTGTTTGTTGCACAATGCCACAACGCTCTCTGGAATGGCACCAAAATGATGTTGATGTTGATGTGGCTTCACGCACAAACGCACAGGGCTCTTGGAGGCCGTTGTTCTGATCTCTGAGGCTTGTTCTGCCGGGCTGCCCTATGGAGACGACGCATTGCCGTGTTTGCGCGATGAAAAATGCAAATACTACATGTGAACTGATACATGCGCAATAAGCTGGCACGGTCTGTGCGGATACAAAACACATTATGTTCAATGGCCACTGAGTGTGGGATTTGACTTGACTACTTTTAAAACAAAATTACTGTTTAAGCGGGTATGGTTTAACGAGGTTTTACTGTGTATGCAATGTGCCATCCAGTTCCTTGCTGTGTGGAACGACCTGTATTTTTGCAGGGTCTACTTCTGTTAAACCATTTTGTTACTCTTGCAGCATTGCAGCACTGCATGATTGCCATGGCTATTTGTGTTCTAGGTCGCCAAAAGGCGTAGGCAAAAGAACAGAACATTAACTCTCTGACTTCTGTGACACACTTGTCAGACACGGATGTAGTACTTGTGATAAGCAGATAAGCTGTGTCAAGCAGTTTGCAGGCAGCAAGATAAGTGAAGGTCCTTGGCATTGCAGGTCTGCATTGTAAGGAGACGGAAGCATGGCTTCATAAAAAGCTATGTGATGCAACTTGTTGCGTGTGTTGAAAGAGGTGTGAGTTTGTATTGTTACGTGGCTGTGCGACTGCATAATATTTGAACACAAAGCACGGAGATTGTAAGTAACCACCTAATGAAATATAGCATAGCTATGTTTACTGAAGAGTCACCCACTTAGAATGTGTCTATAACATATTTCACTTTTCGTGATCACTTCACTTTTATCATGCTGAAAAAGCAGACTGTCACATATGCATATTGTCCAGTAGCCAGACATTTCGGCAGGGATTAACAGGCATAATACCTTCGATAAAATTGAAACACAGATTTCAATAAGTAGCACCACATGCACACGACAGAGTAGATGCGACAATGTGATCATCTAGAAATGGAGGGTATACATGATTAAGCAGACGCGAAAGTATAAATCTAGTTTGCATGTTGCTGAAAGCAGACACCACAGCGGGGCGCAGCCATTATTTTGCCCGGCCGGTCACACCATCAGATGTGATGGTGGCTGCACATCCAACCACAGCCGAACCTTGTTATGACGAAGTTGCATTGGGCACGAAAATATGTTTGCTATATCCAATGTTCGTGGTATGCTTACATGCTGATATTGTTTTAAAAAATGTACATTAAGTCTGTGTGAAATAAATGCAAGTGAGCTGCCTTCTAGACGGGCCAGCAAAGGGTTTCCTGCAGATTTTGATGGTCCATCGGCTCCTTGCCGTGCTGACATGAGACTCGGGAACAACAATAAGATACATACACGCATTCTAAACGGCAGTGAAGAGGCAACCATGTGATTGGTGGTGTCGCACGGGAACAGTGCATTGGCTTGCCCACTGCAGTCTGACCAAGCCAAGCTGTCACCGCCGCCAGAATTTTTGCACATCGGGGGGGAACTTTACGTGGATTCGTACTCAGCTACTACGTCTAGTTCATGCGCTAGTTAAGTGTACAAGTGCAAATATATTAACGGAAAGCTTCCCGCAATGGCTTATCTCTAGCCACTCCACCAGCTGCACTGCTGAGGCTGGTAAGCTATCAGCGCTTCTTCAGTGGGAATTGGCAGCCAAAGTTACGAACGGTTTCATGGCAGTCAGCAACTTTGGGCATATCTGCCATGTTTGCGGCATTATGCATGTGGTTCCTGCCTGAGACATTGTGTACTATCTGAAATTTAGGTTGTTGCCATTCCTGTGCTAGGGGGAGATGGCTGTGCTGCACAGAAGTCCGCATAATCGCGCACATTTGCAAAATCGGTTCCGGAAAATCAGTCGGCAAGTGGATTTGCTATTTTTGCTACCAGAGTACAGTTGGCTTGTGTTAATTTGACCCTGATGGGGCTGTCAAAATTAATAAATTTATCCAACAAGTTGAATTGCAAAAAAAAAAAGCATCACTGATTTATTTGACAGCAATTGTTTGATTGTAACATGTCCCTGCATCGAATTCGCGGCTACTTTATGTGTGTCCAAAGCAGAAAGCTAACATAGAAATGGTATTGAAGCCCTAAATAAAGTAAAAATATTATGTTCACACAATTGTGTAATGTGTTGCACAGTAGCAGCCGGTTTCCTAAAGTCAGCTTTGCCACGTCATTTTTTAAAGTCAGTTTCACTGCAGTACTTCTTTAGTATTCCGTAATGCGTACGAACGCTGCAAAAGTGGTTTTGGTTTTGTATCCGATTGTACTGCACAGGCAATTTTTTGCATAATTTTCCTGAAAAGTATGGCGCTTGTTAGAAATGGGTAAATAGCGTAATGGGACATTGTAAACTACAATCATTGCTTATTATCTTCCTAAGGCAATCCGAAAATAGGCTTTTTCAGTAAGAGATGATGAATGCATTGCATTCATTGTCCGCAAAGCTCTGCTTATATAAAGACTCTGCCACTGAAGGGGTAGCTGTTGGGATCACCATACGGTCGGGCGTGTGTGTGATGACTGGCCAAGTTTGAATTATCCGGTGAAGGCCGATTTGATGATTGAAATAATGAAAGTTTGGGTTTATATAAATGCACGAGTGTTCATTGGTAAGAGTCAAATTAACAGAAGTCTACTGTACATATTTTGAGGCATGTACAAAAATATATTTGCCTCGCTATAACCAATGTCGTTCACACGCATTTTTGATTTCTTTATAGCAGGAGAGCACTCCATTGAATTATGACATGACCAACGAAATTTTATATTTACATCTTTATATCCAATAATCATTATATTCTTGTTTGTTATAAAGTGGTTCGGCTCTTTACAGACCTGCTGCCGTTGCTGACATAGGCAGTATGCAGTATGGCATTGTTGTCAGCAGCAATGGCTGATTGGTGTTACCGGCTTTTTCCCTGCCGATAGGAATACATGGGAATATAATGTTTCAAATTTATTTTCTCATTACACAGCACAGTTATGAAGTGTGCCTTTCATGAGAAAATGTGTCTTACATCTTAGAAGAGCTTGCAACACAAAGCAACAGCAATTTCGAACCCCGCATGCTTTTTAAAACGTAGGTCTAGTGGCAGAACCAATACTCGCAATTTACCCACCTCATTGAAATGCCAGTTGACAAGCACTTCAGAGGAGTTTCATTAATTTCATCAGTGACCAATAATGCAGAGATTTTTTTCAGCAGCTGCCCTGTATATGTCTCAACAACTTTTGCAAAATGTCAAACGTTAACGTAGCTGATGTGTGAAAATTGAGTAGGCAGTACAACAAAATGCTAATGACACACTAGGAGCAACAGATTGTAGCATGTGACATAGCAGCCTCAGGTTGCACAGAATGGGAACAGTCACTTCAAATTGCCGGTATTTTATTATATGCAGAGCATTGCACTACATGCAGGCACTGCACATTGTAAAATTAATTTTATTCAACCTTGTTCTTCAAAAAACTACATGTCATTGAAACAGTTGTCCAGTTTGTACTTTCCCAATATAGACATTTTTGCGGGATATGAATGTTATGCAAATCCACACTAAGGCATTGACACAGTGGTTAGACAAGCAAGAAAGCGCAAATGTAAACTGCTCACAAGCGGTAACTGCTCGCATTGCTTGTCCTTTCTTGGTGTCATACATAGCTTCATCGTTTTTACATGCTAAACCATTCATGTTGTCAAAAATGTTAGTTGGTGCAGAGGCGTCTTTTTTTCCCTTCGCATGCTCTATGAAGAGGAGTGGAAAGTAAAAAGTGACAGAGAGCAAAGGGTGTCATATGCCCATCGTGTTGTTGTTTGCTTGTCGTCATGAGGGGAGAGGCACAGTGGAGTGCAGTCGTCGCCCTGATGTTGCCGCCAGTTGTTCTGACGAATGCTCAAGAACTGATAAATGAAACTGCTTTAGGAGTGTTGCTTCTACATGTAGTGCTAAAAACTATATAAGAAAACTTCCTTATCGCCAGAAGTGGATACCAAATGTTTTTCTTAGCTTTAGTTGATATTTGTGAAAATAGCTTCTCCTTCTTTGTTGCTGTAACCTTTATTTTTTACCAAAATCTTCTATGCAAAGAACCGTGCAGACAATGAAAATTATGCATATTTAGAAGTCTCTACATTTGACGCCAACCCGCTTTGCATTCCGCAACGTAGTTAAAAGTAAATCGCTAAACCAGACGCAAGTTCTACACTGAACTGCAGCAGACCGCACCATACAGAACACTCCAGCCCTATCGCTACAGACGCTAGCTTACTTTGTTAGTAAATTTTCCATGGGTCTGTAGGGCTTAACGTGAGTCAGCAGCCTATACCCCCTTTTTTTTTTTTCACAGAGAAGCTGTGGCTGAGGTATATGTCGTGTAAAGTAATGTCCGGTTTCTTTTGTTTTGGTCCTGTGCAGATATGGCACTGGATGCTTCCTCTTGTGTAACACTGGCCTGGAGGTAAGCACACAGCATGCTCATTCACTAATTCATATTGGAATTAGCTGCATTGCTTGCTGCGAGAAAGCTTCTTTGTTGCATGTGCACTGTTCATTTAATTAATGTGGTTCTCCTGCTGCTGCTTGATTGTGGCAGCTAGATTGCCTTTCACTTTTCCTTTCTGTTTCACAACTTGCAATGTACAGCCTATAGCTGCATGAGCATTTTACTGCTGTTTATTATTGTTTCTATGGAAATTTTGTGTGACAAGCAGTGCTTGGAAAGGGAGGAGTAGGGCATACTTGCACTATCTTAGGAAGCCGGTATGGCATGTTGAGGAACTGCTGAAATTGCGTTGGTTTGCGTGAATCCTAGAATTTTCTACATCAACGGAATTGGCAGCATCCTGACATAAGCATAGTTGACAGCATGAATGTACAGGATAATTCAAGATGGAAGGACTGCCATGAAAAAAAAAAAGAAAAGAAATGAACCTGGCAAGTTGGGATTCTAATAATGGCACAATATTGCAGCGCTTTGCAGCTCATTAAAAAAAAAAGAAGAAAGAATACAACATGTATATACAAGTCCTTTTGTATATGTCAACCTATAGATAGTGCTCATTAGACATCTTATTTTGGTACTTCTTGAGTTGCAAGCTTCTAACAAAATTAACTTTAAATGACCCTGTTCTTATTCTTTTATGGGGTCTGGCCCACCTTGCAAAAGCTGCTGCAACCAGAAACTTCTACTGCTGTGGAGGAAATATTGTGTGCTTTGTGAACTGGTTGGCAGTTGTGAAGCACATTTTAACACCTTGTTATAATGATTGTTGCAAAAATAATGTCCAAAGGGATAAAAAAACTTAGTGACTACTCGCATTCTGGCTGTACTACCTGCATTTCTGCGGTCAGAAAAGGCTCGAATGGCTGTGTCGGCCACTTTCAGCTCAGCCCACCCCATTCAGGTTGAAAACATCAGCAGGTATTTGCTGCAGGTAACCTTTGATCTGCTGATAGATAAGCTGGCCCTTTATGAGAACTGATGTTTACTTGACAGATTTATTTCTTGGGCAAGGTGCACAGCACTGTACATCTGCTGGAAATCGGCACGTTTCTAGATGTGGCGTCCTTCATACAAGATTTGTAGGAGTGGCTTTCTGCTATTTTCCTCGTCAACACAGAAACTCTTGTTCCTACATAGCTACACAACATTGTTTTGCCTATTGCTGCTGGGAATCTTAAGTTCTTTTTCTTCTGAATGTGGTGATTCCCTCTGTTCCTTATTCTATGCACCTTCACGCACACACGTAAACACGCACGTAATATGTACAGTAGAACCTCGTTCATACGTTTTTCAAAAAAACGCGAAAAAGAACACGTAACTGACAAAAACGTACAATCGGAAGTCACTAAAAATTGCTAGTTGACATCTACGTAACACAAATTGTTGAAGCACAAGACCCTGACACGAGCTGAGCTGGTGGGGCTCTAGTGGCACCAAGACACATGTTATCCTTTTTACGGTCTCCGCAAGCTTACATTTGGGCTCCTCGAATTCAGCCTGGGTCAGTAGCTTCTTCGAGCAGGGCATTCTGGCGGGAAGTTTTGACATGCCCATTCAGTGCAAATTGTTGCGGCACTAGACGCGGATGCGCGTCAAGCTGGTAGGGCCTAAGCAACCCAAGATGCACGTTGTCATTTTCCAATTGCATAGTGTTTGAAGTCTGCAACGAGAAAGATGAACGAAATCGAGCTAGTCAGCAACACTGGAATATGACGCCTATTATGCTGCTTGCAGCAGGGAACAGCAGCACATTTGTGTCATCGCCTATTATATCAAGCAGTACGCTTCCAACATGACTTCGTACAGTACGCTTCCGAGATGTGTATCGCAATAGGGTTGGCCGTGATAGTTGTAAATGCGGTGTACAACGAGATCGGGAGGAGATTTGCTGGTACCGGAATAAGAAACTTAAGTGCACACCAGCCTTTTTATGTGAGATGGACGAGCAAGTATTGCAGGAAAGCTGCTGTGGCGGGCAGCTACTGTTCTCAGTCGCGCATGCCTTGCGCCTTCTCTTGTTCACGTGGGATCTGGCAGCTGGAAAATCTATCAAACGATTACAGTTTGGCAATCTGCTGAAAGATCAAGTTTTCTGGAAACGTATGAACCAGTAAAAAGTAAGCGCTCTGGGTCATTACATTGTGTTCTCTATTGCGAATATTGGTGCCAGGAAATCGTACATAATAGGATCGTATCAACATAGTTCTACAATATATAGTTTGCCCCATTATAATAGAAGTTATCATAGCAGACGAGTCTGACTTCGCCAAATAGTATATAACAGTTCATGTATATTATGCCTTGCAAGCTTTCGCACAACTGATTTACAATATAATTACAATTGCATGTACTACTTCCAAGTGCATTTGATGCACACCTGCCGCCGCAGTAGCTTAGTGGCTGTGTTGTTGCACTGCTGAACTTGAGGTCATGGGTTGATCCCGGCAGCAGCGGCTGCATTTTGATGAGGGTGAAATGCAAAAACGCCTGTGCACTTATGTTTACATGCACATTAAAGAACACCAGGTGGTCAGAATTAATTGTGAGTCTCCTAATTATATCATGGTTTTAGCTCGTAAAATTCTAAAATAACATCTTTTTTTTTTGTAACATTTGATGCACGCACAGCAGCACTAGCTCGGAGTGATAGTTCTGCGTTATAGTAATAGCATTCTTTCTTTTCCGTAGATTTTGAGAGCATAATGCACCTTAAACTATTTATTTGCAGCATGTTCATGTCTTTATAACTCTCTTCAATTGCAATTTTAGTGCAGTATTCAAGATTGCTCGACTTGCAGGACATCATTTTTGTTAAGGCTAGCTTCTATCATTTATTCTAATGGCAAATCTCTTGTTGGGGGCAATTTCTGTGTTGGTTCTGATACCCTTGAAAAACAAAAACTTGCACTGCTGTACAAAGCACTGTGGCTACTCTTCTCATACTTCTCATTTTGCTGCACTTTCTGGTATCATTGTGGTAAAGCTCTTTCCTGCTTTAATACGGTATGGCTGCTCTTACTTGTGCCCATTATTGCTGCGTGCACTTTCATGTCACTCTCTTTTTCTCTCTCTCTCTGCTACGCTCCTGCTTCCAAGCACAGGCAATTATGCACACGGTGAGTTATGGCGCATGTACCTAACAACATTGTAGACTGGCTTGCAGATTGTGCAGTCCACTCATGGTCTGCTCACGACTGTTGCCTACAAGCTGGGACCCAATCGTCCTGTCCAGTATGCTGTTGAGGTGAGGCCTTGCCTTTGTTCTTGTGTCTGTTCGTGTGTCTGTTCTCGTGCATTGTAGTTAAATTCCTCGTGCTTGTGACAAGATTATCCTGAAAAATCTGGCAGTAGTACAGTTTAACCTTGTTTTAATTAGGTTTCATCCAACATGAAAATGCCTTTTTTTATAAGCATATACACGTTGATATCACTGAAAAAAAACAAAATTTAGGTCAGGTCTATGCCAAATAACATTCAGGTGCACATCTGATGCCTCCGACAAGCCAGTGAGGCATCTCCTGTCTGTGTTGATGACCTGTCGGCGACTTGCTGTGCCAATGTATGGCACAAGAACAACTCTAAATTGCAACCATGCTTTTCACTGTCCTTAGTGTGCAACCATGTGCATAATAGGTGTGATCATGGAGGATTGGCGCGTTGCCTTGCCAGCTGCAGGCCTGTTATACCAAGCCCTTGATTGACACACATCTAGAAAAAATGTGCTGTCTCAAGTTGCCTTTGCCGAGTAAATTTTTCGGACATTTTTGCTACCAGAATACCATGCATACTTCAAGCTGCCGAGCAAACATATACCATATTTGCACGAATATAGCGCAAGTTTTTTTTCCCGGCAATATCTGTCCTCGGAACGTACCTCACATTATATATTCATGTTCGTGACATGAATACAATGCTTTTGTTATTTTTATTTTATGTTCGCCTGCTTGCTGCGCTCTCCGTACACATTGACATCTGGCCTCATGCAAGAATGGGGGAGCTGGCAGTTTCCATTATGCATTTTGCACTGGCTTTCTCTTGATAGAACACTGGTAGTGCTGCATCAGTCAATGCAGTTATCGTATAATAATCACAACCTTGAGCAAAACGTTCAGCACTGTTGTGCAGTCATGTTAAGCGAGTGATCTTCCAAGTGGCTCAGTGCACTACTGCGCAGTTCGGGCAAGGCTTTGTCCATTTTGATTGTTTCATGGGCATTTCTAAAGCGCTGTTTGTGCAATAACCTTGGTGTCACGGAGGACGATGCCTATCTTGCAGACAGTGACAAACCTGTCAGCATTTGCCCTTTCATGTTATTTTGTAACAGCAGTTCACAGTAAGGATGAATAAAGCTCATCAGGCATCCACCTTTATGTGACTTTTCCTGTTTGCGGCATCACATCGCTTTAACACTTTCGTTACCGCACCTATAGAAATCTATCAATTTGATCGACAGTTTTTGTATGCATTGGTAAACATTTCCTTTGGATTTTTTCTAATGTCAGCATCATGCATTGTCTGAAATGACGACTGAATTTTAACTATTTGTCAGATTTAACAATTTATGGTTGGTTGGAGAGTCTGTGAAAATAAAGCTTTGAATTGTGGTACTGTCGAAACCGGCCTCCAGTGCTTCTAGCACTTCTTGAATAAATATTCGCGAAATTTGAGCTTTGGTAGACTCGGCAACTTAATCTTGAAATGGCTGCAGCAGTGAAGACACAGAAGCTTCTGTTGGGTTGCAAATTTTCCAATCGAACGTATAGGCTGTTTTAATGATGTGTCGAACTGCCGCAGATGCTCATATATAGAGGCATTTTGATAATTGTGTTTAACTAGTATCATGTGCAACTTTGGTTTCCCCACCGTCGGTTGCTTTCATTTATAAGCGTTTTGAGAGCGTATTCACAAATTATTACTGGCAATCGTTCTTGTCGTGTGGTGCTTTCACTCGCACAAGAGCACGCAGTTGATTTCAGACTGATCTTCGACTGAAGCTTGAGTAGCTGTCTCACCTCTTACATTTCGAGCACCACCTGTGCAGGTGCCCTTACCTATCTCTGCACCATGTTGCTCAGCACTGTTAAGGCAAAGAAAGCATGTGGAGGCTCGAGCACTAGTTGGAGGCACACTTGACCACCTTGCTTCCACGGAAAGCTGATTAAATGCAATAATCAAGTATGAGGAGGCTTCTGTATGCTCCCTGGACTGACAGTCATTGCTTCGCGAACTTAAAGAATGCAGAAAACAGCAAACCAGGTGTCTGGTACAATCAAGTATGAGGAGGCTTCTGTATGCTCCCTCGAATGACAACCTAGGCTTTATGAGCTTAAAAAAATGCAGCAAACAGCAAACTAGGTGTCTGCTGCACTGAGTAAAAACCAGTGCTTTTTGTATACTCGTTTTCAAATTTGGGAAATTACTGCTTTCTGCATAGCATGCATAACTATGGCTAGTATTGAAGCCACCAAATCGTTATATTAGGTCATTTTTTTTCAATTGACCTGACTCGCAAATGCTGAAAACTAGGAACCACATGTATATCTTGTATATTTAAGCTTTCCTTTTATTTATAGTAAAATATCAAATTACCATTACTGCTATACATCCATTCAAAACTCCAGTTATGAGGCTCAACATAGGGGAAGTTACTTCTACTTACTACTTGAATTTAATAATAAATTAATGAAAATGAAAGTGGATGAAAAAACAACTTGCTGCAGGTGGGATATGAGCCCATGTCTTCGCATTATGCGTGCGATGCTCTTACCAATTGAGTTCCTGCGGCACCACCTTCCCATCCACTTTCTGGGCTCTTTATGTTTTACTACTAGAACTAACCCTGTTCAACCCCTGAAGTTGAACAATTTTGCTATGAACTGAATGCTTGCATACTGTCTCGTGACCTGTTTTATTATCACAAACAGGTCATGCCGTGAATCTGTGTCATCCCCTCCTTTTGATGATATGTGTGACTGGCTTCCATTGCTCTTGTGGTTTGGATTTCGATGCTGTGTAAGAGCACTCGAGCCATATTTCAGTGTGTGACACAATCTTGATACATGTTTTCTTTTTGTGTCCTATGAAACTTAAGAAAATTTGAGAAAAATGATGTTCTACAGAGTGAAAAGCTGGAGGAACTGAACCTTGTTTTGAAATGTCTGAACCTCGTTGCATCAATGTTGTTGTTACAGCTGAACTGCATTCACTGACTCACAAATAGTAGCACCAGTTACACTTTCTGTTGTCTGTCAGAAGAGCTCTTTATTTCTGTTCTTAGAGCATGCTTGTTGGCTGGTACAGCTATCTCACTACTGTGAAACTTGCAATGTGACAGGGTACATCAAAAGCCTCTCAAGAAACCTGCCTTGTTAGCAATTAGAAATACTTGGTAGTTGATATCAGGTGTTCTGCCACATGCTTCTCTGCAGCTTCTGCTCAAGTGCTTAATTACTACAAGATAAACAAAACGCTTTGTCATTATTTAATACTTTTCCTTTCGTACAGTTTTGCTTGTTTGTAATTCTCACATTGGTGCACTTGTAATCCATAACACAATCATGAAGTGGCACTTGTTTTTCAGCATGATGTAGCATTTCAGGCTGGTTAGCTGTTGGTCTAATTGTTAGAACACAGCTGCTGCTCTTAAAATACTGGGAGTTCCTGTATGACATTTACAAAAAGATAGTAGGGGTCTTGGTGGTGGGTAGAAATCTTAAACACCTATCAGCTATCAGGATAGATTTTGAGTGTCTGTCTGCATTAAGAAAGGTTAAGTCTTAGTTTATCTTTCCTTCTTCAACATAACACCTAAGCAGCAGCTTTATTGTAGCACTAAGGTATTAGCAGACACAAGCATTCTATGCCATGCAGTTGTGTTGACCTGACCTGAATCTGTGATGGCATACATTTGTGTTGAGTTTTGTTGTTGTGGCCTAAAAGAAACTCGAAATATTTATGACATTTCAGAACAAAACGAAACTTTCTTGTTCTTGTCCTGCAGCAAGGCCTTCAGTGTCTGTGATTTCCTATGTGATTGATTCCTGAGGGCAGCAGTTTTGTTTCAACAGTGGAGCTGAAGCTCAGCAGGAGTGGTTATTATGCCGAGTTTAAAGGCAATTGTCACCTGACCGTTGTCACCTGACTAACCTATGCTTCACACAATCTGTGCTCAGTGATAACTGCACCGTGGTGTTCCTCTGGAAGGCAATTTTGTAATGTTTAAAAAAATTCTTAGGGATCTGTGGCTATTGCGGGGGCTGCTGTTCGGTGGCTGAGGGACAACCTAGGCCTCATCAGCAGCAGCAGTGAAATCGGTGAGAGTTGTATTCTTTGTTACCATCGTCAATTGTCCTTCATACTAAGTGATATAAGATTTGGCACAAGAAACAGTTTTATGCAGTGGAGAAGTAAAAGCTGCAGGCATCATTTGCAGCTGATTAGTGCTGCCTGACAGAAGTGCAAGAGAGGTGGTCAATTTTCGTGCTTGTCTGTCCACATCTTGATGTGAATAAAACTCAACTATCTGATGTACTGGACTTCCTATATAGGTAACAAGCCTGAAAGAACCTAAAGCAACCTCTATTTGCTAAGTAGCAATAAAACACCTAAGTGGTTTTCAAAGAAGATGCCAGCACTTAGTCCCAAAAAATATTTAACTGTTGGCTTGGTGAGTGACCACAACTTTTTATCACTGTGACAGCAAGCAAGAGGAAATGCCATTTTAGATCAGACCCTCTCAGCAGGACATTCACTTTTGCATGATCAGTGTTGCTTAATGCAAATTGTGCGATTCTTGCAGTCCATCATGTCACTGTACTTCACAACTACATTTCAGGAAGATAATGCTCTCTCTGGTTTATGCATGCTGAACTTCGTCAGTAATGGGGCTGAAAGTACTGTTTTAGAGTTGAGCGAGGTTGCTGTGGCATTGTCAGCAACTGCATCTTGAAATGCAGTTTTTCTTGCCTTTAACTTTTGATGAACTAGGTACAGCGTGACAGTGAGAGTTGTATAGTGAAGGTTCATCATGGATTGTGTGCAGCGTTTGTCAGAGTCTGTTTTCCACAGTAGCTGCATGCTTTAGAGAGACTGTCATCATAGTAACTGCTACATTGTAGAGCCGCATGCTTGGAAGGATGTGCTTGCTAATCCATGTGATGGTGACATGAAAGGGCACATTAATGGCATACTGCACCTCATTTTTTCTCTGGGATGGTGCCACTAAGGAAGATTAAAGCTTTTGAAGAACTTGCCTCATGTTGTGTATAAAGAGTCATAGTGGAACAATCGGTTCTAATCAAGTAGTGACCCTTGCCTATAGTCGGATACAACTTTAGAAAAAAGGGGAGGCCCCACCCAGATGACCGAAGCGCGACAGCTGATTGTTTCCGCGACTAAAATAGTCCCGCTCGAAAAATCGGGCTCCTGAAACGCGTAATTCTCAGTATAAAGACTTTTATATTTTGATGACTGGTTTAGTAGAGCTCTCATGTGCTACAGCACATGCCGGATAGCGACCGGAAAATAACCCCGTGCCTTCTACAACGCTGTGCGTCGTCTGGTCTTTAGCTTCATTGCAAGTGACAAAAGTAGAAAGAGCAGCTCTGCATGGCTTTTGTGCTTGTTTACATGTACACATTCGAAGCTTAAAATGAATCAGTTGCTATTGAAAAAGTACTTATATAAAACAATGCATTTATCACAACCATTACAAACCTGGGGCAAGAATACGGTCGAGGCAGAAGGTACAAAAATGCTTCATTCATCATTTTAAATAAGCACTCTTGGTTTTAAATAGCATAAAATGTATATTTTTTTGGTTTTGCGTTTTCATAATTTCACAGCACGCATTCAACAGCTTGCGCGTGCAGTGAGCACTGGTGGACAGCAATCCATCGACGGTGCTACACAACGCTCGAACACCGTCGCTAGACGATCGGCTATCTCACTGCTGACAATGATCGTTCACGCTAAGTTGACGGCGACAAATCTTTGCGTAGAAGGCTTCTACTGCAAATATTTTCTGTTGAGACACTCGTAGGTTTGTTTCATGCATGCACACTTTTCTGATTTCTCCTGAGAATGGTTTTGCTCCATCACTTCAACCCGTCTGGCGAAAAATGCAGCGACACAGTACACGAACACACCCGCCGCTAACAGTGGGCACCAGTCTTTGGAAAACTTTTCTCATCGTAACGTCACTCGGGAGCGAAATAAAACAACATGGAACAAACACGCAGGATGTGTGTTCGTTGCGGTCGCCGCGGGATCCTGTTTTCAGGCAAAGCGTAGCGCAGCGCCAGCGATGCTCGCTGCAATGTTCCTTCGCCGGATCACGACTCAGAATAAGCGCACGCGGCACAAATGCCGCATCGTAAGCTCGTAGTAATATTTCCGGCATGATAGACCATCACAAACAGTTCTGGAATTCACTCTCACGAGGGGCTGAAGCACACAGCTGACGCGACCTCGCCCAGTTCGAAGCGCGGGCGGCCATCTTCTCTGTCGGCGGAGTCACTGGCCGTCTGGCTGATGACGTTAGTCCAGAGTGTGCGCCCATTGGTGGGTGCTCGTGTGCCTCCGCCTCGGAGGAGTAAACACCCCCTTTTTTCTGAAGTTGCATCCGACTATAGGGTCTGAATGGCTCATGCTTATGTGCTGAAAGGGGTCTCGAAGATGTTTCCGAAGAATTGTGTTTAAGATTGTGTGGCGGTACCATAATGCTTACTTCAATTGCTCCACTAAATACCTGCCGTTGTGGTGCAGTGGCTATGCCATTGCTCTACTAAGCCAGAGGGTGCAGGATTGAATCCTGGCCATGGCGGTCGCGTTTCAGTGAGGGTGAAAAACAAAAATGCCTGCACGCTCTGCATTGGGTGGACGTTACAGGACTTAAGGTGGTCAGAACTTATCTAGAGTCCCTTCCGACTGCATACCTCACAATCAAATTGGGGTTTTTGGCAGGTCAAACCCTAGAATAATTTTGCTCCACTAAATCTTTAGAACCATTTCATAGTGCAGCTGTCGTTGTATATAATGTGCACCTTTGAAAGATTTCGTAGCTCATGGACAATTTTTATTTTCAGTGTTTTTCATTGCACCCTGTGGATCTTTTTCGTCGCAGAAAAAGTGGCCCGTACAGTAGGCAGCACACACGGCGTGTACTTTGTCCCAGCTTTTTCGGGCCTGTATGCACCTTACTGGGAACCCGATGCCCGAGGAATCATATGCGGCCTCACGCAGTTCACAACTCGAGCACACATTGCCAGGGCTGCCCTGGAAGCTGTCTGCTTTCAGGTGAGCAGTTTGGCGAGAGCATAGGGGGGCACAAGAAGTGGATGTAGTACTCATATTTTTCAGGGCTGTTGCTCACTTACACCTATGTCTACTCGCACTCGTCGACACTCACTCACGCTCCTACTTGCACGTACACACTCGCCAACACTCACTTGCATTCATACTCTCTTACATTTGCACTTACTGGCATCCACTAATGCTCATACTTGCTTCCACTCACACTCACCAGCACTTACTCACATTTGTACTTGCGAATACTAACATTTGCTCAAGTTCATACTCACAGCAATCTAAATTCACCGTCACTGACTTTTGTTGATATTCCCATCACCTGCGTACAACATAAACCTGCGTTTATGTTGTAACAATTAAGGTAAGTCAGAAGAATAAGTGGAACTGAAGGTCTTAATTTTTTTTTTTAGTTACAACCGGCAGGAAGCCATCGGAAAGTTACGTGATCCTTGGCAAGGTCTAGCTGCCTGTGTCGCAGGCAGGCAAGGTCTAGCAAATATTGCGTGACACCAGCTGTTGGGAGGTATGCTTCACATTCGATGCCATGGCCATTCGTGACGCTGGCTCACACTCCCAAGGCTAGATCTAGTGCGGATACTCAAATACCTAAAAAGCGGTGGACTGGGCGATAGCCATGGTAAAGCATTGCATGCATAATGGGTAAGTTGTGGGTTTGGCTCCCACTGGCAGCAGGTTGCCTCATCATGCACTTTCATTTCTCTTTTCCTTATTGTTTCTACATTTCTATTAAACATATCATTCATTCATAACATTGAGTAAAACATGTGGCATTGTTTGTTTGGTTTATCTTAAGTGTTAGTTTCTGATAAGCAGCATAGTAATTAATTAGTCCACACCATTTTAGCAGCTGCTGCTTCTGATTGTAAGGTGTGCATAAAACAGTGGCTTTCGTCATCTCTGGATGAACCAACCAGGCAGACACCAAGTGTTTCATTGAACAATGTAGGCAAAAAAATAAAGTGGTACCTTCCTGCAAAGAGCAACAAACAGCAGCAAATGCATAACCTTCATCATCATCATCATCGGCCCATTTTATGTTCAGTGCAGGACGAAGGCCTCTCCCTGCGATCTCCAATTACGTAACCCTCTCCTGCGCCAACCGATTCCAACTAGCGCCCGCGAATTTCCTAATTTCATCGCCCCACCTAGTCTTCTGCCATCCTCGACTGTACTTCCCTTCTCTTGGTACCCATTCTGTAACCCTAACGGTCGAATGGTTATCTAACCTGCGCATTACATGACCTGCCCAGCTCCATTTTTTTCTCTTAATATCAATTAGTATATTGGCTATACCCATTTGCTGTCTGATCCAAGCCGCTCTCTTTCTGTCTCTTAACGTTATGCCTAGCATTCTTCGTTCCATCACTCTTTGCGCGGTCCTTAACTTTTTCTCAAGCTTCTTTGTCAGTCTCCAAGTCTCTGCCCCATATGTCAGCACCGGTAAAATGCACCGATTGTATGACCTATTGAATGCATAGCCTTAAAGTTGTTTAACTAAATCTGCATGCTTCTGTACTTGAAACTTGTGACATTTGAATCAATATTCAACTGGTGTGGTGTAGAATATAAAACACTGTATTATCACAAAATGGTTTTTAGGGACTGCAGTTCTCCATATTTTTGTGCATTTACACCTCAGAATGCAAATTGTGCCCCTAATTGCAGCCTTCAGATAAGGAAAAAAAGAAAGAAATCCAGACATGTAACTCGTGCAAATAATCACATGCCGTAGCTTTCAGATCTTCCTAAATGTAGCCTGGCTCAATTTTCAGTGCGTAGAAAAAGCTGGAAAAAAGTTTTGTTTGTGTGATACCAGGTGAGGTGTCTTTGAGGCTGTCGTCATTGTCGTCATTGGTGCCGTTACCATGTCATTGTCAGTATCGTCAACTACTGCTGTTTCTGGTTTTCTTTGAGTGGCTCTCTACAATTCGTGTAGTCTGACCTCAGAATAGTAATGCATTTCTGCTAAAGATGCACAGTTTCATGCGACAGCAAACTTCTGCGCTTGTCTGATATGGTACTTCACAGAGAGTATGCTCACTGTAACTTGTGCAAAACCCGGTACTTTTCTGTTTGCAGGTGCGGGATATTTTGGATTCAATGGATCGCGACTCAGGAACCCGACTGAAGCAACTTTTGGTCGATGGTGGCATGGCAGTCAACGACTTGCTTATGCAGCTTCAAGCTGACCTGCTTGGCATTCCTGTTGGTAAGTTGAAAAGACTGTTTTCAGCACTGCCTGCATTTCGAAATAGTCAGTAGGCTTAGTGCTGCAATATATAGTCAAACCCACTCATAATGAACTGGATAGTTTCGTGAAAAGTGTTCGCTATATGCAAATTTGCCCATCAAAATGAACGAAAGTTGGCAACATGGTGATACTTCTGCTGCAGTCTTATTACAAAGCGCTAACAACCCCTCCGGCGATAAGTAGAGTCTTTGCACCTCATGAAGGGACGCCTGCCACATGCTTACGAGTGAATTGAACTGCCTTTGCTACGAATCTAATCTGCTGTTACTGGGAGAACTCGTTCATGATACCTGTGAGAAAATTAATTCATGGTGTCAAGTTCAGTATGAACTGTGTTGAAGTGGCAGAAAAAAGTTTACAGATAAAGTAGACAGTTGGGCACCGTTTTACTTTCTGTTTGTGTGAACCCTAAAATGGTGGCATGCCACCATGCTTTTATTTGCTTCTGGGTATTCTGCCACATCGATTTCAAATGCAGCACCGAAGTCAAGACAATATTTGCTGACTTTGCACCCTCAGGCGGTACGAAATCACATTTGCGCATTGTTTGTGAAGTTTGTACATTCGCTATGACAGTAACAAAAGTGGCAACGCTGTACTTTCTTTTTTTGTCCAATAGTGGCTGGACAACAATTCACATTATGCCAAAGACTCTTATAGAATGAGGTGGCACTTTTCCACTAAATGTTTTGGAAACTTGACCTATATTTTGGATCTTACAGTACCTGTGAATTTTTGTTTAAAAATGTCCGCGTAATGTGCGTAACATCAATCTAAAGAACGAACTTTGTCGCCGCAGCTTTTTCAAAATTTTTATCAGTTGTCGTTTTGAAACTGTGAGAGTAGCCGCCATATTTATTTATTTATTTAGTTATTTACCCTCAGAGCCTTTGGGGTGTTACAGAGGTGGTGGGTACATGGTTGAACAAGAACATATTAAGTTATGGATGAAATCAGGAAAAAACAGAAAAAGAAAGCACACACATACAGAAAGCACATAGCTTCTTTGAGACCTAGTGATTTTTTTTACGTTCAGCGGGACTTTAGCGTGGGCACGAGAACAAAGCATTCTATTTGGCTGGAAGTGGAAGCTGCTGCAGCATACATGCCACAATTTTGCAAATGTCTCGCTGTTATGGCCTTCGTGGCTCTGTACCAGCCGTGCGAGGCTGATATCTAGGAGGTTATACCTTCGTCACGATTGGACTTGAACACTGCGTGCTTTGCCGCACGCATCACACACCCCTCTTGCGCTTCAGAAGATTTGTTTTGATATTCTTTTCACTTTGGATGCACCCTATTCTTGCTGTGACCATCGGATTGTTATATGTGAGATCATTATAAGTTAGTTTGATTATATTTAAAGAGTCGTGTAAAACTTTTGGTTATGGCAGATAAGCCTTCCTATTATTTAGATACTGGTGTTCCTAACGCCTGAGACCAATATTGTTATACCGTTAAACCTCGGTATAAAAAAATTCTCGATATAAAGAAGTACAGTTGAAACCTGCGATAAAGAAATCTTCCTACTGCGAAATTCTCATAACAATGAAATATTTTCATATCCCTGGTGAATGCCCATAGGATTCAATGCATTTCGTACTTCTCCACAACGAAATATTGCTGTGCTACACTCCTAACTCAGCCAAATTTGCCAGAACGTAACTCCACATATCCTCCTGAGACCCGGGATGTATTTGGGTGTACAGATTTTTCCCAAACTTTCAAAATAGGTCTGTAGGGTTATGAAGGTGAAAAGTGTTAAATGTTTTTTCAATAGCCCTGATAGTTTCAGCACAGCGCGATGTCCAATATATTGGACACTGGGATGCTACCCGGTCTTTTTTCACCGAGCGCGCACGTAATGACGTACCGCAGATATTGCGCTCAAACTGGCGTGCAAAAATATTTTCACAACTCGAAAGAGAAAGTAGTGAATGAAGTGCATAAAAAGAGCATTCCTCTGCTCAACAGAAATTTTTCTCTTGTGTTCACTTCCTGTGGGTATTTTCAAAACACCTTTTTTTCCTTGGTGATGCAGAAGAAGAGCCGACATTTGGTGCAGAAGAACTTTGTTTTCATGTCGCCGCCCTGCAGTCTGCAGCGGGCAGCGTTTGCAGTGTCTGCCTGCATTGAGCAGTGGGTAGTGCTCTTTTCTTGGGGTTCCCGGGGAGACAGTCGAGCCTGCTTTGATGGCGGATGCCACTCGGCTTCGTTCTCACTCTCCGCTTCATCCTGCTTCCCTTGAGCCACGAGAGTCTGAGCAAGAGATTGGCGGAACTGCATATATTTGAGTATTTCTTTCTGCTATTTCTTTAGGGATCGTATGTCCCGCCTGTACAGCACCCAGGAGTTGCTGAGGGCAATGTCGAAGAGGTGAAAGAAGGCTCTGATTGTCCACTTGATAACGCGTGCTTTTATCCTGTAGTAACTTATCATTCGGTCTGCCTTGTCGACACCACCCATCTTGACGTTTTACATGCGCACAACATCTGATTGAGGGATATCGAGATTTTTTTTTTTTCGAGACCGCCTGCCACAGCTGCCTTGCGGGTCCTAGCCATAGACTGAAAAAAGAAAAGTTATCGGCTTAATTCATCAGACACGCGAGGCCGGTCCCCCAAAGAAAAAAAGAGACGCGATTTCGTCGACAAGCCGCTAAATGCCAACAGTACTCGCCTGCTGTTCATAACAAGGCTATCGCAAAAGCGCGGTCAAAATAACCGGGTTGAGTCCTAGCGTCCAACGTAATGGACACGCGAAACCAAAGGAAGCGTAAAAAAAAGGAAGCGCGCGAACAGTTTAAATTTAGTATTCCGCGCGTACGCTGTTGTATTGCCTTTATTATAAAACCAAAGATATGCCTTGAAAGTTGGTAGAAATACGAGAAATATTGCTTACTTCTCCGGAAGCTGCCGTAAAACGCCGCGCTGCTGAAAGCCGCCATTGTGGAACTGTTTCGGTGGGAATTTGTACGATGTATTTTCATAAATGCTGCATAGATGGCGCAAGCAGGCGTCCAATAAGTTGGACAGCTTGGTTTTAGGAGGATGGAAGCCTTGTCACAGGAGTTCTGTCTCACTTCTGAATGTCCAATATATTGGACAAATCCCCATAGCGGGGTCTCAGGAGGATACTACCTACTTGCATAAGGCTAGCAGGCTCCAAAATAGGCTCAAATGCGATTGATTTGCACTAAAATTGCATAAAATACCACCACATTACACTTGCCTGGGCGCTGCCATTTCTGTTTACAAAAACAACCAAATGCCGGTAGCAGTCGCGCCAGAAACATGGCATGGCTGCCATCTTGTTTGACTGACTTCATTATATTGAAGTGTAACTGTATATAGTTCCTCTACATAGAGCAGAATACTTAACAACATAAGAGAGCCTGGTCTTCAGTTATATGTACAACTACTGTGGCTGCTTCCTGACCTCCAGCTCAACCTTACATGATCCCCTAAGGCAGGTGTCATAAATGCATAGTCTGCAGGCCATATGTTGTCTTGAAACGTCTGCTGTGAATGTTGCCAATTAAATCTGCCACATTGTGCATGGCATGACACTTGGCTCAGTTTTAACGCGTAAGCATTAGAATGCTCATACAAACGAAATTCCGGTGGCGGCCGTCCATTAGGTCGGGTTGTGGGAGAGGAGGGACAAAGGAGGCATGAGAGTGCGAAGAAAAGAGAGTGTAGTGTGATGTCACACCTCAGGAGCAAATAGGAATGCAGGTGGTGCATGATATCGCACTTCAGTGCTCACAGCTGGCAGACCACCGGAGCAGAGGAGAAAATCGCACTTTGGCACACTGCTGTGGACTTGGCAGATTGCCTGCGGCATTTGACAGCTCCAGACCTGTCCTGAGAAGGCATTTGTCTTTGAGTACAGTTTAATATGGCTGAAGTACTGCCTCAGAACAGTATAGAAAGTCATGCTTAGGAACGTCGCCAAAAGAAGGCTGAGGAGATGTGACAGCAATGGTAGGCCAAATCGGAAAAAGCCCATAAGGCTCGTTTCACTGCAGCAGCTGAAGCGAAATGCTGAAAATGTGCTGAAGAGTCAGAGGAAGAATGCTATTGTTGGTTAACAGGGGAGGCTGAAGCGAAACGAGCTAAGCGTAAGGTGCACCCTGCTATGCATCGGGTAGAAGCCGAGCTGAAATGGGCTAAGCATCATGCAGATACCAAATTACGACGAGCAGAAGCTGAGGTGAAGTGTCACATATGTCAAGAGGAGGCGGTGAAATGTAGAGCGGAAAAGGACACAGAAGCGGAGCACCAACGTCTTTGGCACATTGGAGCAACGAATGCCTTCAAACGAGACTTGTGAAGGGAAATGTTTATGCATTTCCATCGGATCAACCAATTGATGAACCGTTAGTTTTTTTTTATGCTGTAGGTCATGACCCACAGCATGGGGAGTTTCTTCATGGGAGCTTTCCCGTTTCTTTTATTGACTATGCGAGTGCATTTGCATTGCATTACATAACTGCTTTGCTCGTATTCACAAGCAGTCACAGTAACAAGTTTTGATGGATTCTAGCGTGGTGTGTGCATATTTTTTTATCTTCCCAGTGCGACCCCAAATGGCAGAAACAACTGCACTTGGTGCGGCCATTGCTGCTGGGGCAGCCGCTGGCATTAATGTGTGGAGCCTGGACAGCCGCAGCTTTCCCAAGATTACGACTGATGTTTTCGAACCATCTATACTTCCTGCAGGTAATGCTTGCTCGCCTCTGCATTCTTGACCCAAGTGTGGTTCTTTTTGTGCGCACCAGTTGTAACATGCCAATACTTCTTTACGTGGTAACATCTTTCGAGTTACCATTAATTGTTGCCTTTCTGGAAAAATGGCTGGGATATAATACTCTAATTGAAAATACCCACTTTTTCTAGTAATCAGACAATGTCTGCTTGAAAAGGCTAAAGTCCTTTGCGACATCAACTTACATCCATCCTTGCTCCATGAGCCTGAAAATGGTAACTTTTTTCTCCATTGCCATTGCTTAATATTTTCTGCACTTCTTCCATAAGCTCGGTTGAGGGGGTATAAGAGGTGGGGCCATGGTGTTGAAAATACGTCAGCGTTGCTTTTGATCGCTTAGTTAAGAAGCACAAATGGACGACTGCAAGGCACTCGACAAAGGCGGGAAGGAAAAAGTAACAAAACAAGAAATGGTGATGCTTCGGATGGATTTTCCTTTACGCACAGCTATCTGCGACACAGAAGTAAAACTGATGATGATAGCACTTAACGTCAGCATCACCTGGCATTAACTTTAAATCGCGTCGCTATGCTAATCTAAGCTAATCCACGTCGAAACTGGAGCTAGCTGGGCTACTCAAGATATAAAATGGCATCCTCTGCAGAACCATAGTGCTGCTCAGTTGAATAAATTTTGTCTGAAATATTAAAATTTTGGGTTCTTGTTGTCCAAAATTGTTGTGCCCTCGATTGTAACGTGCACCCGTTTTTCGTGTCCAAAGTAAAGGGGGGGGAGAGGGAAATGCCCTGGATTGTAATTCACACCAGTTTGCTGTGACCTAAAGGAAAGAAAGTCCAAAAATACAACTTTCTCTCATTTGGAAAAACAAAGATTTACTCCCAATGCACTAAAGTTGCAATAAATAAAAAAAAGTCGCAGTTTCGTGGGAAAGGC
Source organism: Dermacentor andersoni (assembly GCF_023375885.2). Lineage (NCBI taxonomy): Eukaryota > Metazoa > Arthropoda > Arachnida > Ixodida > Ixodidae > Dermacentor > Dermacentor andersoni. The sequence goes on from NC_092818.1 coordinate 131,307,248, forward strand.
AAAGCATCGATTACGATAGCAAATTAGTTGACAGCTATACGAAAAGTAAGGATGTAGTTTTGTTGGCCATTTAAACTTATAAAAATTCGCTTACTAACTAAATTGATGCCATGCATGGTGTCACGCGCACACAAGCATTGAACACTTCTCATTCAATGACCGCGAAAACTCTTTATCAAATTGCTGGAGTGAAGAAGTGCGGGAGCAGGAGCGAGAGAATTGACCTTTGTGCGGTATCTCGCTTCTACGCGAACTAAGCGACGAGAACACAGTGCGGTGCGCCTAGATGCGTAGACTCTTGTCTCTACTGCAGATCGCTTTCAAGATGGGGCCGGGCCGCATGGCCATGTCACATGTAGCAGCCGCCGGTGTACAACGTCTCCTCTGTTTGCACCAGTCCCGCACACAAGTTTGAGAAACTCCGAATGGCCGTGATGCGGCCTGATTTCCGTCCGTCTCTGCACATGTGATCACTTTCCTTTTAATTGCGGCATCGTGATGAACTCTGCATGTCTTTACAGTCGACACTTCCATGCTGATAAAGCAAACACAGAAAATAGGAAGATGGGTAGTGCACTAACCTAAAGGAAGCATAACCCGCCGTGGTTGCTCAGTGGCTATGGTGTTGGGCTGCTAAGCACGAGGTCGCGGGATCAAATCCCGGCCACGGCGGCTGCATTTCGATGGAGGCGAAATGCGAAAACACCCGTGTACTTAGATTTAGGTGCACGTTAAAGAACCCTAGGTGGTAGAAATTTCCGGAGTGCTCCACTACAGCGTGCCTCATAATCAGAAAGTGGTTTTGGCACGTTAAACCCCATAATAAAAAAAAAATAAGGAAGCATTGCCTAAACACGCATACTACAGCACATGGAGAAAGCTACGGCAGCTAGGCTCGAAGCGCGTACGAGGCAGCCATTTTGAAATGCCGATGGCGATATGGTAACGCAGATTTAGGGTCTTACTCGATTCTAACGCACACACAATTTTTTGACCCGTTTTATTGGAAGAAAAGTGCGCGTTAGATTCAAGTAAGTATGGTATTCCTGTGGGGCAACTTACGGTTCCTCGGGGAAGATCCACCAAGTCTGAATTTCTTGAGTCCGAAAAATCTGTCGGCTACTGTATGTATGGAAATTCAAAGAGATGAGGCAAACATGGCAACAGCCAAAAGGACACCTTGAATTGTCAAAGCATTTGGTTTGCTTTAAAACACTCGCATGTTCATGACAGTGATGCCAAAGTCACATTGATAATACACTTGTTGCCAAAACAAGAAACCTTTTTCCTCTATCATGTCCTGCCTTTTATGTCTTTTTTTTTTTTTTGTTATCCTCTTCTGTACTACAACCAACTCGTTCAACAGCATGTGTTGTACCGTATTTTTCCACGTATAACTTGCCACCTCGTATCACAAGCACCCCCCCAATTGCAACAGCTCCAAAAAAAAAAAAAAAAGTCTGCACGTATAACTTGTGAAAATGACTGCATACAACAACACTTAAATCTCTGCAAAAACAGCCTCCATTCGCGGTTGCACGGCTCTTCCGTGTCGTATCTTCGGCTAGTAGAAATCCCAGTAGTGATTCAGCTCTCCTCTGTACCGCGAAGTGCTTTGCATGGACTGAGGGAGCATCGCGGGAACGGGTGACTTATGAGTGTGGGGAAGTAGGAGAGTGAAATCGACACAGACAAATCCAAAGAAAAGGACTACACCAGCACTTTGTTTTCCCTTTCTTCGGCTTTGTCTCTGTCGATCGTGCTCCCCTACTTCACCATGGAACTTTACTAACTCACTCAAATGTCTACCTTGCGACACATGAGTATGCCGGTGCCGTGCATATTCGCTAACCACTGCATGCAAAATGGCAACCTGTGAAGACGAGAATGGGCGACCATGAAGGAGAGAAGGGAGCTTCAACACTGAAGGTTGGTAAGAGGGCAGGGTTTTCTAGGAGATAGCGGAAGTTGAATGGTGGAGAACATTGCTTTGAAGCTGGACTTCACGGCAGTGCGTATGACGCTGCCATGAAGCCACAGCTAAAGGCGAATTCGCATATAACCTGCACCCCAACATTACTTTTAAACCTTTTAAATCTTTGGTGCTGATTACACATGCAAAAATACGGTACTTGCTGATGTCATTGCCATGATGCTGCTACAACAATTACGTTTTTGTGAAGCGGGCCTCATATGTTCCAACACTTGCAAGAGTGCTTGAATGCTCTTGTTGCTTTTCATAAACCTCTTGCACTTTCTCTGTTCTCTTTTTTTTTAGAGCGCGAACAGCGTTTTTCAAAATGGAAAGATGCTGTTTCTCGTTCGAAGCACTGGCAAGAAGTAAACCCTGAAGAAGTGAAACGGAAGCAGCAAGGCGAGTGACCATTTGCCTGTCTTCTTGAATTTTTCAAGTCTGACCGAAAATAGCCTTTTGCTTTTTTCTTGACTTTGTCAATCATTTTGCCTGTCTTCATTTTCAGCATAACCATCCCCACTCATGTAAGGTGTGCACATATTGCTTGCATTTTTTGGCGTCCACGCAGTTGGCATTGCAGAAGCAAACCGGCTTGGTTTATTTATTGCTAATGACTTGTTTTAAAGAATTAATGGTACAGTATTAAGAAGAAGCCATGTGCATTGTACCATCTTTTACACATCTTTAGTACAGTATTATGGCCGATCATATATCTATTTCATTGTCATGCTCTCGCCACACTGTTGCGTGTAAAACATTATTTTCTGAACCTTCTTTTATTTGGTCTTGTTCATTTGTACTTACAGTAAACTGAAGTAGTTTTTGAATTTGAAGATTTGTGGTGTTTGGCAAGCAGTCATCGCAGTATTATTCAACTCCTGAAATTATTTTCGCGATTGTGTGTGTCACTACGTGGCAATTGCTGGTAAAATTTTCGTTGTAGCTCCGCCCTTTTCACGCGGTTAGTGCAGCAGATGAGGACAGGGTGAAAGAAGAAATGCAGAAATTGACATCAACATAGGGGTCACGTGAAACTTCCCACCCTGTTCGCTGGCTTGGGAGCAGCCAGGGAGCGGCCAAGGAGCAAACAGGCTTCTTGCACTGATTTTTTGCAAGAAGAAAGTGTGCTTAATAAGCGTGCGCATTCCTCAGTAATTAAACGCTGTTCCTAGTATAGCAAGGCAGTGATGACTGCATTTTGTGCATTGTTGCGCTGTGGGATTACTAATGGTTATGACGGTCTGGTTTCCAGTGACAGTAGTTTTAATAATTGATTGGCTGATGTGGTGAAAAAGAGTGGTTTCTTCAAAGTACTTCATTGACAGCTGTGACCACCGCGACTGAAATTTAACTTGGTTGTTAGTGGAGCCTGTGGTAGTGGCTGGAAGAAGTGCAGGCTGCTGTTTTGATTTACAGTTGATCATGGTAACAGTATGCTAGCACAATGTTGCTGTTTACCATTACCACAATGGCCTCCTCGCAGTGCTTGCATGCACCTGCTAATCCTGCTATGAGAATCCGCAGCGTCAAGTAGCTATAGCGTAAATATGCGGCAGGCGTCTGGCACAGCAAAGGTGTGCCATTTTGATTCTTGCTAGCTGTGCGCAGTCTAGTTAAAAGTGCAAATACACTAACTGAACGCACCCTGCAACTGCATGTCGTGCTCTGGCATGACACCCCGGGGTAACTTTTGGAAAGAACACAATATAGCACATACCACCACTGGCGGCTTGGAGCCAGCAGAGCTGCTAGGTATTGTCCGCTTCAATCCGAGAGCATAGTGTATGGCGCTTCAAAAATAACTGCCAACTGTCACAAAATGCAGTTTTGTCACTAGTTCATAACTATCCTGCACAATAACCACATAGAGAAAAATAAGATCAGAGTGGATTGACAGTGGTTACGACCATAAAATGCACATTTCTGACACTGCTTTATTCCAGCATGCATTATTAAAGGAAAGCCGATGCATTTTTCAAAAGAAGTGAGCTTGCAGCGAGTTATTATAATTATTCACCTCCTGAATATGAAAATCCCCATTTAACAGGCCATAAAACACCGCTTTAATTGAGCAAGAACGAGCAGCAGCAGGGGATGCCGCAGAGTAGAGAATGGGCTCTGATTGGTGAGGACGATCGTTACGTGATTGGATATGTAAACCGAGGCACCTGATTCAGATATGGCACTGAACTCGCGCAATCACTAATGCCACACACTACGTTGTCATTAAAGTGGAATTTCTATTTCATCTGGAACTGGCTACTGCTGTGTCTTTACTGAAATCAGTGAAGCATAAAAATGGTTTCGTAGTTGGGTACCCTCGGCGCAGTAAAGCTTGGTACAATAGTGGAGTGCTAGGCCGATTCCAGCTTTCATGAAGGCTGATTGCTGCTGTTTTATTTAGCCTCAAATCAGCCCTGTGTATTCTACTGAACAAAAGCGGGGCAGAAGCAAATGTCTACACTGAGACGTAGCTGGTATTTTCGTGGGCTTCCCGACAATTCACTGCTTGTTAGATCCTGCAATGGGACCCTTCGTATGAGTGCGCTTTCTCGTGCAAGAATAATTCTTTTGTTTTCAAGTGCAGTTATAATCTTTCCTATTCTGAGAACTCCATCATACAAACCTGCCATTAGGGTTCAATGAATTGCATTTCTCTCGAAATAAGCCAGTCATTGTTGCAGCTCTGCGTCAGGACTTGGGAGGCATATTGCTAGTGATATCGCTGCATCTCTATTTCTCGGCCATTGTCATTCTTTATGAGGGTTGGGACATTCTGGCTGGCCAGCGTGGGTCGCGACAATGGGGCAATTTTTATTGCTCGATAAGGACTTCCAATCTTTCCACACTTGCCAGCTATATAGCATCGTTGCCAATACTCGCTGTCACTTGTAGTAAGAATGCACAGGGTCTATTTCTTACTGACTTTCTTTTATTTGTTTCCATTTGTATGTTCTAGCATAGCGGAACCGTATTGTCATTACTGTGACAGGTTTCCATGTGTCAAATGATACGATCCAAGCCTGTTGGTGCACGAGAAGTGCGGATTGGGGTGTGGACACACTAGTGTCACGGCGCATAGCCCTTTGTTGGGAGCTGGCAGCCGACCAATTGCTGTTTCGTCGCAAAATGACATCATCTCTGTGCCAGAGAGATAATGGGTCCAAGCGCCATTTCTGCCGGTGAGGCACCCACCGCACAACTAACTGATGCGCACAGACAACTGCGACCAACTTGCTCGACACAAGCTGGCCGATAACGACTGCCATGATTCTGACACTCACGACATTGTGCAACACACTCTCAGTGTTTGTCCGCCCAAGTATCGTCACTGCGAAAACCAGACGCATGTTTTTTCACGCTTAACAACCCATGTTAAGGGTAGCCGGTTGCGCATTGGTTCCAGGAAAAACATTTTTGTTATTTACTCTGGACACGTGAAATTTTCAGCAAATATTCAGTCTTGTGTGCTGATTACAAATATATGCAATTAGCAAAGTTAATACAAATAAAGCTCAAAATTATTTTTGTTATAAATTTGGGAAGTAAGTTGCAAGAAATGTGCTGCAGCAACAAAGCTGAAATTAAGCTGGTATTTTTCTGGATGTTCAGTGTATGAAACTTGGCATTTTAATGCTTGTGTCTATATTTTAGACGAAGTTATGAAATTCGAAAGCTTCACATTGCAAGTATGAATTTTTGTTGGTGATTTCTACAAGCTTTCAAAATTCTGTGATTCTAGCATACAAGCAGAAAAGATTAAGTGAACTGAATGAGTAGCAGAGCCGCTTCCAAAATTTGTGACTTGCTGAAATCATTATGTGTAAAAAAAAGAAAATCTAGTGCAACGGTATACATTTCAGGCTGCACAACAAGGTAGCTTATCTCTGAATCAGCATTTAGGCTCATTTTTGGCAAGAAAGAGAGTGGGAAAAATTCTCTTTTGAACTAGACCAAGATGACCTGGCTCTGATTGGTGGTTCTGGAATGGGGAATTACACAAAATGGTTCATTTTCATTGCTTTCATGAACAAAATTGAGCATTTTGTCGGGTAAATACAGTGTATACACTGTACAGTGTATACACTGTACAGTGTACAGTGACATACAGTGATATACAGTGTATATACAGTGACATAGTTTGAGCTAGTTTTTTCTGCCAGCAGGTGTGCCACGATATGTTGATTAGAAAAATAACAAATGAAACATTTATTTATTTTGTGTGTTTTTCTTTTTTTTTGTCTCCAAGACTCTCAAACTGGCACCACTTTCTTCAAGATCTTGACTCCACTTGAGATTCTGTTTCTGTGTGCATTGTCGGCATGTGTATTTTACTTGCTGATTGCGAAAGGCCTCCTCTACACCTAATTTTTTTCTGTTTACGATTTTTGAAGGACCTCCTCTTTTGTAGTGTGATAGAAAGCCTACAATTCAAAAGTGTATGAACGGACAGTGCTTTCTCTAGAAAGCAAGAAAAAAAATTTTAAACAATTTTTCTGTCTGCATAGTCCATTCGTAAAATTGCGTACAGATGCCCACAACGCTGATTAATAGACGTGATGGCAACGCCATGCGGTTAAACTGGGAAACTGAAAGCACGTAGGATTTCCACAGAAGTGCTTACTTTGTATAAAACACACTCAAGTTACGACTCTGATAGCCGACCTCAGTACACATCAATGGCATGAGCTTTTTTTTTTTTTTTGTCACCTGTAATCTTCCATGTTTCCTACAGGCACCGTCTGAGTAGTCAATCCAAGCCTTTGTGCGACTGTCAAGAGGCAAATTGTGGTTAAGGAATGCCATTGCTGGTGTTGTGACGACGCCGGCACGTCTTAAAGGTGCACCGTATTGTCGACATCCTGACAAAGACTGCAACCCTCACACCACTCCCCAAATGCTACTCCCACTGTTGCACGCAACCTTGTCAAGAGGACATACTTGAAGACCCATCGATGCACCACTCCGTTTGTCTGCACGATGGCAGCAACACTTTTCAACATGCCCTAGCTCGAAATAAAAAAGAAATTATTCTTTTACTCGAAGAAAAGTTAGCAAAAGCACATATAATACAATTTCAGGCTATAAAGTAATGTATCTAAGCAAGACAACTCCCTGCGTGGCTTCTTGGTTATGCGAAGGTACACAGATTTGTTGACAGTGTTTTACTGTCTGAGCAACATTACATGTCATTGTGGCACCATTTTCAGAGTCAAATTAAATACATAGTTTCTTGCTTATTGAATACAAGCACGTAGGTTTCTGTTAATGTGCCACACAATGTTCTTCAAGGTGGCTCATGCTGCAACCGTAACGGCAAGATCTTTGCAAAATGCAAGCATTCTGCTGTAGTTTCGACTTCCAGCCAACTAGAATGCTTCGCTATCTTACGCAGAATCCATTCGTGTCTGGCTGACAGTAAAATATGTCACAAGCTCTCGAAGAAAAATGGCAACGGCGGTGCTCGTAGTTTTGAAATAGCAGGCGTGCAGTACTGGCCTGGTACTGTTTGAAAGAGCTGTGCCAGCGCATTTTGTTCTAATAATTTCGTTTTTAATAGAAGCTTGCAGGTAGATGCGGGAAAGTGCCGGTAACAAAAATGAAGATACTGAAAATCCTATTTCCTTTCGGGCCAAAGTGGTGTTGAATCGTAACTGCCAACACAATCTTCAGTGTTTTAAATTTTTGCCCGTTTTGAAGGGTACGTTCACCTATAATAAAGTACTAATACAACAACCACTGTTTGCAGAACTATAGAGTTTATTATACATGGGTTTGACTGTAGTCCTTTGATCATTTCAGAATGGTGCACTTGTTAAATGGTTGTCTGTCTGCATGTCCATTCTAACTTCTACATTTGCCTTTCAACAGCTTTTATAGCAGCTTATTTAAAGGACACTAAAGGCAAATTTGAAGGGGCTATGATTTGTTCAACTGACGTACTTGAGTTTTACTTCACAATCGAAAGTATAGAATCACATTCACCAAATCCAGTATTTTCAGAGTGCTGCAGGCTTTAAATTATCCAAAATTGACAATTCAAATTATGAGCTTCAAACTCCTGCCAACAAGGGCAGCCACCATGTTGATGTAAAATGTGTGACATCGGTAACTATTGCATACCTATGCATTGTCTGCAATGCATAGACCATCTGATTACACCTAGATGTCAATGCAGCATTAAGCAGTTATTACAATTCAATATTGTTCCTGAGTATTTATAACCACTGTCAAGTGCGATTATGCTTGCATTGTATGACCACACTCACTGTGGACAAGCACGTAACTGAGGCCAACAGAACACTGACATGAGTGATCGGCCAAGTCGTTGCTATAGACAGTAGCATTGATATACCAATCTGCCATGCTACACTGACAGCAATACTGACATGACCTACAAGTTGAATTAGTCGCAGTTTTAGCCGGCTGTCACGCTGGCAATCCCAACATTACGATAAACAATCTGCCTGTCATCATTGTATGAGTTTCCAGAAAATCAACCAGTGTGAATACGTCACTACAAACAATAACCGTACAGCACTGTATCTGCTTTAATTTTGCCGAAGGTGAGTTAACACTTCTGAAGCTCAAACATGCAAACTCTTGTCCTCCTCAGCCACACACGTGCAGATTTTCACTGTGAAAGTTAAGTCTAGCATGCATATTGAATGTGTGTATGCACAGAAGCCACATCTAGGTAAATGTGAAGCCATCCTATCTAACAGAAGTGCCTTTTTACTTTACTGTAGGTCAAGTGCCTTTTGACTTTACCGTCGGTCATGTGTTATGAAATACAATATTTTCTTACTTGGTAAAGAGCATGTGCAAAATGTGAAAGGCACTCGCAGCATCAGCAGCAGTCTTTCACTACCAGTCACTCATTTGCACCTCTTTGAATGACATGAGCCTATACAGTTCAGTGGATTTGTGGTTATTGCCAAGTCGGCAAGTTATTGACACATGTACATTGCTCATCTTTCTTTCCATGATGGTTCTTCACCGTCTAACCACCATTAAAAAGCAATTGCTCGGCACAAATTTGTAACAGTTTAGACAGTGAAACCATCTAAAATGACTTTGGCCCGTACACGACTGTGTTCACGGCTATTATGCTTTGAGTGCTGCCTGTTTTTCTGTCCATGAGCTTGGCCAGTAAAGAGTTAGATTCACGACTCACAGTTTTACAACTTTCTGGTTCTGTACCATCACTGTATGACGTTATTTATTATTGGCAAAGTACTGTTTGCCTTTTATGTCAAGTGAACAAGAAGTGATGCTCCCTTCAACACAGCTGTAGGTAAACAAATATCAATGGCCACTACACCGCATGAAATGGGCCACACGACAGGAGCATGTGACATTATCAGGTGCAAAAGCGTGAAAGTTGCCAGACTACAGAGTGTTGTTGAGTAAACGAAAAAGTTCATTTTTAAGATATTTGGGCCTTCATACTCTCTCATGTTTGACATAGTTGTCATCTGGAATACAAAGAATGCCGTGACACGAAGAGCTGTAGTGTGGAAATAGAATGTCATGGTTGAGGGATGCTAAAGGCAAATATGTTAACGTGGGCTGTTAAAATACAATTACAAAAACCACGCACCGCATACTTCATGCCAAAAAAGCATTTCGTTTAAGACAAAGTTGGATCTGAAGGGTCCACATTTCTCTAGCGCAGTTCAAGCTGCCCATCAATGAGCGAGGAGTTCTGACATTGCATATGCCATTGCTGGACTTGACTGGCGTCATTCAGTAAAACAGTGCTCAAGAGCCCATGCTGCTGTTATTATTTCTTGCGTAAAACGCAAAAGCATGTTCAGAAATCAAGTGAGGACAGAGCTGACAGAATCCGAAGACATCATATGAATGTGGAATTTTCTGATGCATGCAGAAGTTTCGCATGTCACTTGGAAGTCTGCACAGCGGCACATTCGTTCCCACTTGATTGTGTAACAACATGGCAGAATCCAGTGTGCCCACATCTATCAGAGTTCTCTCTTGCTACTTGCTCTCCTCCTGACAGCATGAAATAAATATTAAAATCGGCCTTCACTTGGTCTGATCTTACACTGTGTACAGAGCATCTAAGATGGTGCTTCCATCACAGTTACGGGGGCCATGAAGTTACGAAAGTGTTTAGATTTCTAGCTGCCAGATGGCGCCACATCATTTGCCGCTGGCGGTATAGAATGCATTTTTACTGGCGATGATGGCACTTTTAAACTATATCTTGTGCTTTCTGGTTTAAACATTGGCTTCGCAAGATGTCTGAGATTATTTTTTGCAGATGTACCATTGCATTAATTGAAATAATATCAAAAGTTTGTCGCTATATTTTTTTAACTCAATGTAGTGCCCAGGTACAGTGGTCTCCGGATAAACACAACTCACCTAAATGGAAATGCCATGTAAACGGAATAATGGTATCGACTTTGGTTGGCCTTCTATAGGTATGATGTTAGCAAACTGTGGTTCAACGGAACCCATCCTTTTGTGAACTCCAGTTAAACAAAACTTTAATTGAAACTACTAACTACCTCGTCGTTGTATGACACTGGAAAAGTCCAGCAAGCATGTCAAATGGTGAAGTTAAACATGATGAGGAACATCTAATCCATCAAGCAGTTGAGGGAATGTTATTGCAAGTTAATCATGTCGAAGTTGCAATGGTGTTTTCATAATGGGGACTTGGCTAGGCAAGTAATGATCTCTGAGGAGGTAGAGAGCACTATAGCTCTTGCAGTCAGGCTGCCACTAAGGTTTCAGACCGCCAAGAATAAGAGACCCCAGAGTAGACATTATCGGTGAAGTTCGTGGCGAAGACTGCAATTCTAGTGACGAAGACATAAAACTGTTCCAGCGCATGTTATTGTGTTGGGCCAGTCTGCAAGAGATGCAGTTGAAAGTCTGCGACGCTATATTGAATACAAAGATTGAACAGAATTATTGGGAACATAAATGGAAAGTTTTAATTTTTCTGAAGGGGGCTGGAACCTGACCAGCTTTCTGAACCGCATATATATACAGATATATATATAACCTTTAATAACAGTGGCAGTTGAAGAAACTTCGTGAGACCTCGAAGTGAAACTTCACTGAAGTGACACCCTTATATGAGTATATACAAGACCTCACAGTAGTTCAGTTTCACAACCTGAATCCTCTCGCACCATTAAGAATTTGGCGTCTCTCTGTGGTGCAGTCTTCCTTCGTGAAGTTGTTTACACTTCACTATCACTAATACTGCTTCGCCTTTCTGGTGAAACTGCAGCATCTCTCTCTCTTTTTTTATTATTTCTGTGACTGAGTGTAAGCGTTGCTGTGCGTGACTGCTGTCGATTCTGATTTTGAGTGAATCCGGCTTGGCCTCATTTCGGTTACTAAGTGAATTATACAGGGTGTCCCAACTATCATGCACCAAGCCTTTAAAAAAGAGCAGTTGCGTTACTGGAAGAAAACCTACTGCATATTATTTCCAGCACAGTGGAGTAGCCGCCAGTGTTTATTTTTTCGTTACAGATATTTAATTAGGTAATTATAATTAATAATAATTCAAGAAGTACTGTCGTAATTATAAGTGTCAACGAGTCATTTGCAGGCACCCCCAAATGACATCTAACAGCGGTGTTTTCAGCAGCATACTAATTGCGTACAGTTTTTCTGACTGGTAAAGAAACCCCACAAAAATGAAAAATACCACATGGCTGCATTTCCACCCGCATCATAAAGCAGTGCCCTCAAATAAGCTGATTGAAAGCAACTTCTTTGCTTGTCACGAAACCGAACAGGCAGTACATCACCTTGATAATGGTATGGAAGGAGCACCAACAGCAGGCTTCGTGGCTTCACGGCTATTCCTTCCTCTGATTTCTATGTCACTTATTATCAGTCTCTCAAAGCTGACTCATCACATTGATAACAAAAGCCCCTTGATAACACGGCTGAAGCGCTGCTCTGACTGTGCACGAAAGGTGAAAAGCAATGGAATAGGCATCGAATGTTTCAAAATCCTGGCTCTGCTTGTACCACATTGAAAGAGTGCGTGCGCAGCTATATTTCGTACCAGAAGTTTGCTTCAGACCAAAGCGAAATTAAAGTGACAATCTTATTTTTTATTAAAGTGTATACGTGCTGCAAAAACAAGTTCGCGGCAAAAAATAAAAGCGAAATAAACAGACTGGGAAAGGACTCACTTGTAGAGAAAAGGCAGAACCAGTGCATTCAAGAAAGTAAATGTACGACTTCTAAATGAGCCAAATTGGCAATCGGGACGTCCGTACGAAAAGAAGAATCATGCAGAATCTTTTCTGGGATTTATATGAATGATGCGTAAGCATTTTGTAGAACTGATGTGTTTCATGGTAGTATGCTGTGCAGTGTTTCGTATAATTGCGAGAACGACCGCAAAAAATCCGTGAAACAGAAACACGATTTCAACACAGACCTGCGTAAGATGACTTGGAAGAGACGAGTAGAAGCACTGTTCACTGGTGTTATAGATGGCTTGCAGCGGATGTGGACGTGGGATGAAATGACCAGGGAGACGTAGCAAATGAAGGAAATATATGCAACATTTATTAGGTGCACTGAACCATTATGGAATGGGATCAACCATGCACCGGTGGCGGCTACGTCTGGTGCAGCGGCACGGACCGTATCTTGAAAGCGATCTGCGAGAGCAACAGAGTGCGGCATGTGCTGAGAGCTCTGTGAACGCTGTGTTCTCGCCACTTCGTTGGCGTTGAAGTGAGAGGCAGCACGCAGGTGAATTCGCTCGCTGCTGTGGGAGCTGTGTTTAAAGCAATGGTCTTACAGGACGAATGGAGGCGCACTTCTTTTTTTCGTTCGGTAAGGATAGAAATGCTTACACATTTAAAACCATCAGATTTCAGTGTGCCCATATTATCTATGAAGTCATAAGTGCCATTGAATACCGCCTGCTACCTAGAGGATGTGTTCAAATACGTCTCCTTCTGCAGCTACACAGTACTGAGTCCACTTTATCACATCTTCTGTGGCTTTCTTGATGACCGACACAGGAATTCTATGGCGGACATCCGATATTCTTGCCTTGAGCTTATCTGACGTCCGTCTCGGGGTTATGCGAAAGATCATGTATCATGATCTTTCATCTAAACCTCAAGAAAGAAATGGAGTGGAGAGAGGTACGGTGACCTAGCCGGCCAATTTACAGGCCCATGCCTTCCAATCTATTGCGCATGAAAAGCCACATCCAGCCAGTTTTGTGCTCGGCTGCTGCGGTGTGCTGGCACCCCATCTTGCTGATACCACAGAATGGATGACATGACAGTGGGATTTCACTGAAAAACTCGTCCACCACTCCTTCAGGGATTTCACCCACGTAACGCTGTCCAGTCAGTGCACGATCAAAGAAGATGGGACCGATCATAGCACTGGCATAAATTCCAAACCACACATTGAACGAACACTGGTACTGGGGCCAAGTGCATTTTACCGAGTGTGGCTGGGAGTCGCTCTAGTAGTGTGCATTATGGAAATTTACCTGGCTGTTTCTGCAAAAATTGACTTCATGTGTGCACACGATGTTGCTCGAAAAGTTCAGTGACTCGGCGGCTTTACTGAGGTCACAGTTAGACAAATCTAGATGATTCTGCAGATCCCTGTCTTTCAAACACTGGTGCAGGTTAAGGTGGTACAGTTGAAAGGCTGAGTCATTTAGAATCCTGCAAACTGATTACTTGGAAATTGCTACTTGGGCGGCCATGTCCCGCACGCTAGCAGGAGGGTGTGAGGCCATAAATTTTAGAACATCTGTGCATAAGCTAGTCGTCCTCCGCTGTTTCTGGAAGCTGCCAGCTTGCCTCAGGTTTTCATAATTTCAGATGATAGTCAATGTGTTAGGTCTATTGCCACACTACCATGACTGATACATATTTGCAGCCTTCCTCTTGTTGCCATTTGCAGCTCCCAAGGAAAGAATAATGTTTTCCTTCTGCTCATTAAATAAGAGAAAGACATGGCAACTGGGACGAAACAAAACGCACCTTTAAACCTTTGCACTGACATTGTCAGTGCACTTTTATGGTGACAAGTTCTGTGGCAAAAAAAGAAAAAGACATCCAAGCAATTTACTCTAAGACAACAGCTATCACAGCTTGCTTCCAACTAACACAAAACACGACGCGTTACTTCAGCCAAGGCGCGGCAGATTAGGAACTAGCTTAGTCACACTGTTTTTCTTTATTTCCTTTATTTCGTTCTGGCTAACTCTGAGGGAGCTTGTTTGAGGGCTCTGCTTTATGATGTAGGTGGGAGCGCAGTCACGTGGTATTTTTTATATTTCGCAGGGTTTATTTATCATTTGGAAAAAATTTGTACGCAATTAGTACGTCGCTGAAAATACCGCAATTAGATGTCCCTTGGCTGTGCCTACACATGCCTCATTGACTGACACTTTGATAATTACGATAGTACATCTAGAGTTAGGTAATTACAATTACCTAATTAAATTTCAGGAATGAAAAATTTACCGGCAGCTACACCACTGCACACGAAACAATATGCACTAGGTTTTCTTCGAGTAATGCAATTGCTCTTTCTTTAAATTTGGGTGCATGATAGTTAATTGGGACACTCTGTATATATTTATGACCTCTACATGGAAGTGATGATGTCTCCAGCCTTAATAAATGTTGTAAATTAGTAGAAAAGTATTTCTTTTTTCATGTGTCATTAGTATTGCTTACTGGAAAGAGAAGCAATACTGAGACACACATCGTTAATGTGCATTTCACATGCTGTTGATAAAACTCTCTGCCGAAGCGGTCACTAAAGTCTGCAGGTTTTTTTCAAAAAAGGTCAAAAAACAATTTGAAGCAAGGTGAACATACAGCAACATATTCATTCTCTAGGCATAGGCTATCCGTACCTTTAGAAATAATTTATAATTGGATACGTCCATCTCTTTCAAAAATATAATAAACTTTGTCATGTGTGTATATTTAAATATAATGTGTATGTGAATGGTGCTTACAGGGAAAATTTAAAACATTGTTTAAGTGAGAAAATACGAATGAGGCAGCCGCCGCTAGTGCTTCTAACGCACTTGTCCTCCTATTGTCAGGATTTGCAGAAATAAAGCGAAGGTAGGAATTAAATGCCATGCACGTCCACGCCAACTATGATGCAGTAAGCTATTAACCACAATAAAATTCAAAGCGAAAATGTAGAGGCAAGTCAAAATAAACCTCAAATGATGTGGGTGACAAAACTCTGGTAATGCCATTTTAGGTGTGCGTGTGTAGGCTTTGGCATTGCCAAGGGGGAAACTCCAGATGGGGCTCGGGGCCCCAGAGCCCCTCTGTAGTTTGCGCCTTCAGGGCATCAGCACAACGTTGCACAAGAAAAGTTACAATATTAGAAGCAGAGTGCAGTAAAGTTTTTCTGCTCCCTAGTAATATGGAAACGCTTTAGCACTTTTTGAATAAGGTGATTCTTGCTGATATTCATGTCCTTTGGTCACATGAAACTTTGGTTAAACAAAACAAATTTTTCTGTCCCTCTGAGTCGCGTTTACTGTACTGGTTATGGTATACAGTTGTCCCACGGCGAAGTGCACCAGTACTGCAGGATCCATCTGTCGCATCGCTTGTCTCTTGAACGTTGCATGCATGTGGTTGCCTCTTTATTATGAGCTTCATGAGCCAGGAAAGCAAGTGGATCGCTACGTATACAGAAAATACCAAAACACGAGGGTGTGGGTGGTGCTTTGTCGAGCAAAAACAATCTTTCGACCGGCCGCCACGTCATCGTCAAGGTTAACGTAAAGTTCTTTTTATTTCTATGGATGGAATAGAATTAGATAAGTAGCATATTCTTCTGTGTTATAATGCGATGCAATGACCCTTTTATTATGAGTGGTTGAGTATAAGTGACAGAATTATAATGAGTAGTTATTAGATCACAGGGCTAGTAGTAGGATGTCCCAGTGGAGTCTCGAATCGTGTCCTGCATTGACCTCAATATCTCAATTACTAAAGCTCTGTTCTTTATTATAGTGATTCCTTAGACATTCTCCAGCATTAAACTATCACCTTGGCTTTACTTAATATTTGCCTTTAGTGTTCCTTTAGGTCAAACTGTAGTGTTAAGTTACTATTTCGAAAATCTCGTCATTTGCACTGGGGAGGCAACTTCCTGAGAAAATTGGAGTGGAAGACGGCACATCTTCGGAAAAGAACAGATCGACCAAAAAGAAGGCTTGTAGTACATCATGCACATGAAATCATTTGCTGTTTCAATGATATTGGCGGTCATGTTCTGCTGAATACTACTGCCCTCACACTTGCAGTTGCGTTGGCTGAGCTGTGCGAAGACGTAGGACCGGCTAGCTTTTCTGCAGAAGAATCCACAAAAATTAATAATTCGGCACTTTCTTTAACATTCATATGCAGATGCAATATCTACAATATTATCAGTGGTTTACTACTCTTCACTAGTCTATTCACAGGACATGTCATTGAGATGTGGCTATGTTTGTCATTTACATACTTACACTGACCTATCATTTTACTCTGGCTTAATCTTCACATTTAGTGCCATTTTAGCCAGTTCTGTTATGTGTAGGGCCCTGTGCTACTGTTATTAAGCATGAAATGCTTTTAGCTCCAGTTGTCGGCAATGTTCAAGGGACCTTGAGCCAAAAGCCAGAGCCGTTATGCAGGCACTTTAATGAGAACATCCATGCAGGTTGCGAGAACAAAACTAGATTATCCCGGCAACCAGTCAAAACTTAAGAAAATGCAGTCTCTGGCCCGCAACCCTTTGTACAGGACCACATCACAAACAAGTTTTTTCTACAACTGTATACAAATAGTCCACTCTGAAACGGCACACTAGCAGGATATAACTAGCATACCAAAGTAGTTAGTGGTGTTCAGGAGGCAGATTCATAAAAGGTATTTTAGCTTACCTAGTAGAACATACCATGAAGACTGTCTGTGCTTGTGCTGTTAGCACGAGTATGATGGTGTTCAGATTTTATTTGAGGTGTTTATGTTCCCACATGCTTGAATTTTTATGCCCTCCAATGTCTTTTTCTCTTTTTGCAGGCAAAAATTGGTGGCTGATGTCATCCATTCCTGCAGGGATCTTTGTTACCTCATCATTTGCGACTCTCTTGTTGGCAAAAAGCCTGTGCAAAACTTCCAAACTAAGTTGAAGCCGAGTTATGGGAGAGTTCCTTACCTTGTCTAGTTAAGCATATTGCATTTGTAGGAGCGGGATGATGCATTTTCGACATCGGTAGCATGACTGGCGTTCCCGGTGATGATGTACAAACATTTCTCGTCTCACAAGCAAAGTGGTTGCATTATGTTTACTGTTGTTTGCTTTTTATTTTTTCTCGATCCTCTCGTCTTTTAGGGCAGCCATTGTTTTAGTGTGAGTAAGGTTAGATGGTACAATTTGTGATTGAGCAGCATAAGAAAACATTTTAAAGGCTTGCTTGATTGCAACAACTGTTTCTGCTTTTCTTGTTATGCTTTTGTTCTATTTGTTTCTGTGTGTGTGTGCCCCACTTCCATCAAACCAACAGACTGTAGCTGTCTTATAAAGCCTCAAGTGACCTTCTAAGCTGTGATATGACAGTTGCGTATGTTATTTACGGTACTGCTCACTTTAAGTGCATTGATATTTTTTTCTTGAATTTAAGTAAAGGTGTGCTAGGTAATGTAGGGAGTAGGAGGACCAGGATCTTAGGAGCATGTGATTTATCTTTTCGGTGATCCACTATGGCATCAGTGCTTTGTTTGGTTGTTTTGAGATTGTTGTATTCCCTCTTTACTCACAGCCTTTCACAAAACTTACTGCAAATAAACATTCTAGTGTTTTATTTAGAAGTTTTCTTTTTCTTGTGTGGTCCTCGCATTCAAAAGGAGTCCTGTCAGTTTCGCAGGTCTGTGACATTGTTTACTTTGGGAGGTTGGGATTTCGTGCTTATGTGTGAGCATAATAATACAAATTTTATAATTCAGACAGATTTGAAAACTGGCCCCTCCAGAAGTATCCAGTGGTCTATCAAAGTTGGCAGTAGCATCAGGCAATGTAAAATGTTGTTGCATTCTTTGTAGTTGCTGTGCAGTCCCAGAGCTGGTAGCGTAATTTGTTTTTTCGTTGGGCATCTTGCAGTTCAGGCACAATGGTGGCCGTAGTTGCTATGGCACTGAAGCGCACAGGTCTGAATTTTGGCCGCAATATCTGGTGTGTACACAACACCAGTTTGAATCCAACAAAGCAGTACCATGTCGCCATGCAGAAAACATGGAAGAATCAAGTGGGGGTCATATCAACCATATTCTGGCGGCAGCTGCATATGACGAGGCCGCGCGGGACCTATCTTGAAAGCGATGTGCGATGACGACAGAGTGCGCCGAGTGCTTATAGCTTCGTGTGCTCTGTGTTCTCGCAGCTTAGTTTGCGTTGAAGCGAGATGTGCGGGCCCTGTCTTGATGCAATCGGTGATGGAGAAATAGTGCTCCGAGTGCTGATTGCTTTGTGTAGGTTGTTCCCACAGCTTAGTTCGTGTTGAAGCGAGACGCGCGGGCCCTGTCTTGATGTGATTGGCGATGCGGACACAGTGCTCCGAATGCTGATAGATTCATGAGCGCTGTTCTTGACGCTTCGTTCGCATTGAAGCGAGTGGCAGCAGGAAGGTGAATTCGCTCGCTGCTGCGGCCCCTATCTCGAAAGCGATCGTCTTAAGTGACGGGCAGACAGACGGTCTTCCTCGTTGAGAAGGCATCGAAATGCTTACGCATTTAAAAGAGAATGAAGCACCCTTAAGAATCCCTTAGGGCAAACTAGCGCTTGGCTCGTTAGGCATGTAGCATGGCAACAAATTATTTATAAAAAGTTAGCGCGCTTTTTCTAGCTGACGATTAGGAAATACGGGTTTCGTTCGTCCTCAAAATTCACTGTGCGTCTCTCGTCGTACTGTGGCACTTTTCTACAAAGTCGAGCTCGTCGTGTCTTGTGATTCAATATGGTATAATGCTCAGTAAACTTCCCCTTGCTCGGCAAGGTCCACCATGTGGTGGCCGAGGGACGCGTTTGTCACTAAAAGCTGCAGTGCGCCTCTTGTAATATGCGAGCTGTCAATTATGACGTTGTCAACCGAAGGCTGGTTCTGTCGAGATTTTTTAAGCGTGACAACAGCTGCACAAATCAGCAGCGCTGTGAGGAACCTTGCCATTGGTTAAAGACATTGCGAACTACTTGCACCCTGTCTACGTGATGACTACAGCCAGAGTTTTTCACTTTTAAGACGAAAGCCTAAGTGGCTTATACCCACAACGGCCTGCAAAACGCGGCGTGCGGTGCGGAAAGTCGTGCGAGCTCGCCTCGCGCAGACGTGCTCGAGTCACTGCTCGCGCGTTTGTCATCATCTTCCATAGCTGGCTCTGGTGCCGCTAAGCATGTCAAAAAAGGCAATTAGGATAGAGTTAATTCAGGCACTTGATAGGTGGGAGTCAAATCCTCGAGCTTACGTAGATGTCGAGCCCACAACCTTTGGCTTTGAGAAGTTAGTTAAGGCGCAGTTTAAAATTGAATTAATTGAGGCAATCGAGCCCTCGACCCTTGATGTTAATTAGGGTGAAGTTAATTAAGGTAGCATCAATTAAGGCATTTGTGGGTGAAAACAAGTAATAAGAACAATCCATTCGAATGAGAATGTCAAGTAATTTAATGAATGTTTCTTGAGTGCGCAGGCTTTCGCCTGTACTTTCTTGTATGCTAAAGTGATTGTCAATTCTTTTTTTTTCGTATACAGCTCGTCAGAGAGAAACGATGAGTTATATATTTGTGGCATACCATTTACATTGCTCTAGAACAGAACATTATGAACAGCTAACAAGGAGAAAACGTCGACTGGGTAATCGGTGCCGGCAGTACATAGATTTACTGAATTACTCAGTTCATTCTATACATTTATGTTAGTTGCACATTCCTCAAGGGTAAATGGCGCTCATCATGGGACAAGTGTGCTGCTCTTTATAGACATATGTGATAAAATTTGGTAGCGTGTCTGCACCAGCTACAGCATGTGTAAACAAACAGTGCAATGTATCTAACTTTCCTATTGGCTCTGTGTGCAGTGAATTTCGCTTCTTTTTCATGTAGGGTGTCCCACGTAGCTTAAGCAAAACTTTAAAAATATGCAAATGCCACGTAGCTGGACAGAACCAAGGTAATGTTTGCCGTCGCTTGGAGATACTCACTTTTTGCATCCCGCCTAGTTACGTAATTAATATTAATTAATCAACTTCTCAAATATGATTAGATTAAAGGTGTTAGTGAGAAAAAAGTTTTTCCACCCGAAAGGCAACGCCTCGATTGCGATAGCAAATTAGCAGACAGCCATACGAAGTAAGGATGGTACTTTTATCGGCCGTATGAACTTGTAAACATTCGCTTGCTAAGTTAACAAGCATGGTGTCAGTGCGCACAGCAAACATGAACGCATCACACCAAGGACCGCGGACGCTCGCTGTCAAAACGCTGGCGGGAGCAAGCGCGGCAGCAGTAGCGAGCGAAGTGACCTTCTGGCTGTCTATAGCTTCAACGCAAACTGAACGCCGAGAAAGCAGCACGTACAAAGCTACGAGCCGTCGACGCACCTAGACTGCCCCCAAAGCAGGTCGCTCTCAATATACCGCCGCGCGACCGCGCATAGCCGCCATACACAGTTGCAACGCCCCCTCTCCCCCTCCCCCCTACACACACACACACACAGTGTCTCTCAACGTTAGGTGCCTCGCGCGCGACGGAAGACGGCGCACTTCCTTCCCCCTTTCCCGCGGTCGCGATTGAGTCGCGATCGCCGGCTCCCCTCGCGCTCTTCCTCTCGCACTTAAGCTGAGACCACACGCACGCTTGCGGATGTGCGCAAGCTCGCGTCCGCGCGCCTGCTGCCTGCCGCGCCTCGCGAGGAATGGCGGTTTGCATCCACAAAGACTTGCGACAGCGCGCGCTCACTGGGCTCACTCGCAGACGCCGCTCCGTACTTTGTTATTGACAGTGTTTCAAAATGCTTCGATAAATATAAACGTAACTGTTATATTTTAGAACTGTTAGATCAGCACAAAAAGGAAAGAAGAAGCACTTTCTTGCATGATATACATCTGCTTCACAGAGTTGAATGTTCCGTGCCGTAGCTGCGTAGCCAGGCGCGCCGCCGCGAGGCAGCCCAAGCGCGCGATAACTAAACTTTAGCGATAACAACAGCGAGGAGCTGTTTCCCGAGATCACGCCGCGTTTCGACGCGTACGAGCCATGCCGCACCGTCTGCGCATGCGTGGGCGCGCGGACGCGAGCTTGCGCGCGTCCGCAAGCGTACGTGTGGTCTGGGCTTTATAGCGTAGGACGTGCGGCAATGGCGTTATCGCCCTTGGACTTCATACGGAACATCATGGCGATGCCGACGGCAAAAATGTGCCTGGGGTGTCCATATAATTGCTATCGCAATAAAATTGTAGAGCAACATGAAAAACTCAATACGTGCTACATAAAAGTGTTTTTCCAAGCGTGAAAGCAGCCCGCGAATGCACGAAAAATTACCGCGCGACCGGCCGCTCGAGGCACTTTGCGTGTGTTCGCGAGTTTCTCTCACGCTCGGAAAAACACTTTCATATCACGTATTGAGCAACAAAAGGCTGTATTAGTTTATTTTTTCATCTTGCTCCACAATTTTCTCATTGACACTTTTCAGGTAATTATATTTGAGAAGTTGATTGACTAATTGAGACTATAGTTATGTAATTAGGCGGAATGCGAAAAAAAATTATCTCCACGCGACGGCAAGCAAGATTACCGGTTCTGTCCAGCTATACGTGGCATTTGCATATCTTTAACGCTTGGCTCAAGTTACGTGGGACACCCGGTACAATGCGCCGTACTTGCGGCAACGTGCTGCGGTGAACAAATTCTTTGCAACTCGCTTCGGGCCATTTCCACCGCAATTCTGGACAAGTGACAGCTGCAGCTTTTTGACGGGAAAATTAATGGAACACATGCGTATGGCTGTTTGCAGCGCATGTGTCATAAACATATATAGCTGCAAATACAAAGCGGTTCGGTTGTGGGAATCCAGGAAATAAATGTTGGTGGATCGCCCAGTCGGCTCAGATTTGCCCGTTAAAATGCACGAGAAACGCATAAATGCACTCATTAGGCAAATTCTGAGCAGATTTGAATGAAATTGACTGTAATTAAGAGGGAATTTTAACTTTACCGACAGCAGGAAGCAGAATCTTGATTTAGTGTCTCAAACCTTTTACGCGAGAGGCCTTCGTCCTGCAGTGAACATAAGTAGGCTGATGATGACTTTTTACGAAAACTGACAAGTTAAAGAAATGGAAGCAAAAAATTGACAAAACCGTACCTTTGCACCACCGACAGATGTCGCAGTTCTGTAAACTGCATCTGCTAGTATATCTGAAGTGGACAAATTTTATGAATTTACAGCTTACGTATACATTACAGTGGTTACGATAGCTTTGCGGAATCTCTACTCACATATTAGTGACATATTTAGGAGCGATGTATAAGACATCAATTTTGTCCGTTTTAGTGAAGCGCACAGAATGGCGAAGCAGGGCCGTTGTAAGGCCCTGCTTTTTCTTAAATTTTGCAATTTTCAATAATTCCTCTAAAAAAAATGACTGCCTAATCCTAGAATCGGTAGATCTTGAATTCTTCTTTGAAATGCAACAAACCAAATCAAAATCGGCAGAGCCATTTGCCGAACAAATGGCTGCACCGTATTTGTGTGTGCGCGGCGTGTGTGCGTGCGTGCGCATGCGTGTGGGCGTGTGCGTGCGTGCGTGTGTGTGTTTGCGTGCGTGTGCGTGCGTGTGCGTGTGTTTGCGCGCGTGCGCGTGTGTTTGCGCGCGTGTGTTTGCGTGCGTGCGCGTGTGTTTGCGTGCGTGCGCGTGTGTTTGCGTGCGTGCGCGTGTGTTTGCGTGCGTGTGCGTGTGTTTGCGTGCGTGCGCGTGTGTTTGCGTGCGTGCGCGTGTGGTTGCGCGCGTGCGCGTGTGTTTGCGTGCGTGTGCGTGTGTTTGCGCGCGTGCGCGTGTGTTTGCGCGCGTGCGCGTGTGTTTGCGTGCGTGCGCGTGTGTTTGCGTGCGTGCGCGTGTGTTTGCGTGTGTTTGCGTGCGTGTGCGTGTGTTTGCGTGCGTGCGCGTGTGTTTGCGTGCGTGCGCGTGTGTTTGCGTGCGTGTGCGTGTTTGCGTGCGTGTGCGTGTGTTTGCGTGCGTGCGCGTGTGCTTGCGTGCGTGTGCGTGTGTTTGCGCGCGTGCGCGTGTGCTTGCGTGTGTTTGCGCGCGTGTGTTTGCGTGCGTGTGCGTGTGTTTGCGTGCGTGCGCGTGTGTTTGCGTGCGTGCGCGTGTGTTTGCGTGCGTGTGTTTGCGTGCGCGTGTTTGCGTGCGTGTTCGTGTGGTTGCGCGCGTGCGCGTGTGTTTGCGTGCGTGCGCGTGTGCTTGCGCGCGTGTGCGTGTGTTTGCGTGCGTGTGCGTGTGTTTGCGCGCGTGCGCGTGTGTTTGCGTGTGTTTGCGTGCGTGTGCGTGTGTTTGCGTGCGTGCGCGAGTGTTTGCGTGCGCGCGCGTGTGTGTGTTTGCGTGCGCGCGCGTGTGTTTGCGTGCGCGCGCGTGTGTGTGTTTGCGTGCGCGCGCGTGTGTTTGCGTGCGTGCGCGTGTGTTTGCGTCCGTGCGCGTGTGTTTGCGTGCGTGCGCGTGTGTTTGCGTGCGTGCGCGTGTGCTTGCGCGTGTGTTTGCGTGCGTGTGCGTGTGTTTGCGCGCGTGCGCGTGTGTTTGCGTGCGTGCGCGTGTGTTTGCGCGCGTGCGCGTGTTTGCGTGCGTGCGCGTGTGTTTGCGTGCGTGTGCGTGTGTTTGCGTGAGTGTGCGTGCGTGTGCGTGTGTTTGCGCGCGTGCGCGTGTGATTGCGTGCGTGCGCGTGTGTTTGCGTGCGTGCGCGTGTGTTTGCGTGCGTGTGCGTGTGTTTGCGTGCGTGTGCGTGTGTTTGCGTGCGTGCGTGTGTGTTTGCGCGTGTGTTTGCGTGCGTGTGCGTGTGTTTGCGCGCGTGCGCGTGTGATTGCGTGCGTGCGCGTGTGTTTGCGTGCGTGTGCGTGTGTTTGCGTGCGTGTGTTTGCGTGCGTGTGTTTGCGTGCGTTTGCGCGTGTTTGCGTGCGTGTGCGCGTGTTTGCGTGCGTGTGCGTGTGTTTGCGTGCGTTTGCGTGCGTTTGCGTGTGTTTGCGTGTGTTTGCGTGCGTGTGCGTGTGTTTGCGTGCGTGTGCGTGTGTTTGCGTGCGTGCGCGTGTGTTTGCGTGCGTGTGCGTGTGTCTGCGCGCGTGCGCGTGTGTTTGCGTGCGTGTGCGTGTGTTTGCGTGTGCGTGCGTGCACACAATAATAACAGGTTTGCACGCAACTTCAATTTTCTACTACCTATGGTTCAATCTAACTATGGGAAAATGACGACATCATCCGCCGTGGTTGCTCAGTAGCTATGGTGTTAGGCTGCTGAGCGCGAGGTCGCGGGATCGAATCCAGGCCACGGCGGCCGCATTTCGATGGGGGCGAAATGCGAAAACACCCGTGTACTTAGATTTAGGTGCACGTTAAGGAACCCCAGGTGGTCGAAATTTCCGGAGTCCTCCACTACGGTGTGCCTCATGATCAGAAAATGGTTTTGGCACGTAAAACCCCATAATTTTATGAGTGTTGCACATGCGCCCTGGTATAAATTGGAAGTATGCTTCGTCGCAACATTAGTTGACGTAATGCTTTGGCTTGATCTCTCTCGACCATGCGATCTAAAGAGAGAGTGAGAAAGCATTTGCTCCACCGTCTCCATAGTGTATTTCCGACTTACTTTGGATGGTGCGCACAGGCGGGTTTTGTTAAACTTCATCCTGATAATGCAGGGTGCTTCGATAAGTCCTCTTCGTTGTGCAAACAAACTGCTTACATATTCCTGACGCTGCATGTTGTCTTTTAGTGAGATTAACCGTACACATGCTTCGTGTTGTCGAAGTTGTAGCGAGCATACTTTGCTGTAATGAGGGAAATTACTTGGGCCGGCGTTTCGAAGCCAGAACTAGCTCTAATTCGGCTTGATTGCCATCATAATCATCATCATATAAGCTTTATTATGATTGACAACGGTTGCTTCGCCAGCACCTGCTTAAATTATCATTATGTTTTGTCTCGCAGCGGCAGTGGTAGACTTGATTAAACAAACTAATTACGTGCGTTATGGCATAAATGTTGCAAACTATTTGCAGAAACCAGTGCGTGCGTGGCCGAAGCTGTCATAAGGTCGCGTTCCGAGAACCATGCGAACTTCGAACACAAGCGCGATCCAGGTTGGAATGGGGCACCCTCTTCGTACGCCTTAACTTGGGATGCCGGCAATTGTGTTAAGAGCCCCGTGACAGGACTGAGTGGCAATTATTTTCACACCTCCAATTAATTTAGAACTTTTAATTAGCACTGTACTGGAGTTCTCGCCATCAACGTTAACATCACGGTGCAATCTGGTAGCAGCGTTCCGTGTTTTTGCGGCCGCTGTCTACAGAGTCATTCCACGCCAACCTTGGCGCCTGATCATCTGCGATTTCTCTAAAAATATGTTAGGCGCTTGCGTACAGCACGAAAAGTCCCCCCCCCCCCCCCCAATCCCAAGAATTGCTTTCCCGAAAAAAATAAAAAAAATTCCCGGCTCAAGCGCCGCCTAAATTTTCTTGTAAGGCACAAAAGTATGCACCGTAAGACACGTTGCCAAACACTGCGTTCCATTAATAAAAATATCAACACGTAATTTTATCAGGACATTGAAGGCGTTATTTTACCTAAAGTAGCATCAGCCGGTTATTAACCATTCCTCCATTTTATAGCCGCTCAAGATGTGAAAATTTGTCCATAATTGAAACATTTTTACGATAAAATAGCGCCAGACTGAAACATAAATGTTAAGAAGCTGAATACCCAGGAGCTGTACTTTACGCGAAAAATCTTTTTAGGCGGATATATTTGGTATCAGTATGCGCAGAAGTGAGCATAGGCGCCCATGTACAGGGTGTCCCACGCCATCTTAAACATATGCAAATGCCACGTAGCTGAACAGAACCAAGGTAATGTTTGTCGTCGCTTGGAGTTGCTCAGATTATTATGATTCTTTTTCTTTTTGCATTCCGCCTTACATAGTTAGTCGTAAACAATTAATGAACATGCACGTGTTTGCATGCTGGTTGACGGTTTGCATAGCGCGGCAGTAAATCAGACGGAGCTTATACATGCGAACCCGCAGTGCGACACCGCGGGTGATTATTGAAGTAGTAAAGCGCATGTGGATCGTAGATTAAAATCACTTCTTGTTGGGCTAGTTTGCTAGTCCCGTTTTCTTCTCTTGTGTGTGTCTGTTTATTTGGAGTCTTCATATTTTATAATGGATCGTAGATGTTTGCTGCTCGTTCGTGGCTACACCACCACGTGTCCTGTCGTTGCTAGGTCACCATTTATTATTCAGCGCGTGTGTTAGCATGCTACGGGCAGCTGGTATACTGGCAGGAGCCACCTTTGCATAAAAGTGTATGCTGTATCACCACTCAGCACAATTTGCACCAACATTTAAAAACAAGCTGACTGAGATGATGTGATCGTATTGTTGGATGACCCCTGAAAGTAGAAAAAAAAAGCAAAGCGCGCAGTTTTTATTTTGGAACTCAAGACAAACATATGCATTGAGGTTCGTTCACGGAGCTAAAGTTTCGTTTTCCTTCGCGCGCAATGTAAACACTTGCGCTTCCCCGTCTGTGCACAGCTTCCGGACAATTTACGAGAACGAAACGGAGACAGATAAACACACAAACGACACCGGAAACACATGTGAATACTGTAAACGCTACGTTGGGGCACATTTCCGCCCTTTTGGCACATTGTTATATTAACGCAACACTTACACAGGTTTTCAAAGAGGTATGCATGCGGCATTCCGCATTTTACAGCGACATCTCAGTACTTCCCGACACTGACTGTACCGACGAGGGTGATATATTCCTCTGCGCGGTACTCTAAATATGGCGCGAGTTTGTCTCATCCGGAGTTTCTGGACGTAGAACTCAGGTGGCTGGCTTGATGGATTTTCCAGGTGGCCTTCGGTAAACACGATATGTAGAGTCCTTCCTTGGCGCGTCGTAAAATTTGTTTGTGCGGATGCGGAGGTTGACAGCTGCGTTTTGTCGTAACCTCACAAAAAGCGCCGTTGCAGCCAAGTTTTCCGGGGAGGGCAGTACTTATTTCACAATAGGACGAAATATGGCTGTTACAGGGAAAATGGAAGCTGCCTGGACTAAAATCCGTGGTAAAAAACCGAGCGAGGGATTAAAACTGGGAAGTTGCGCGACGAAGGCGCGTCTTTTGTGATCACAGACTCATGGGCAGCGCGCACCGCAGCGCCGCGTTCACTGTTGCAACTGTGTTGTGCAGCTTCCCGACAGGTTACCCCCGCCCTGCGCGGAAAGCGTGCTATGTATCGACGGCATTCTTGCGCCGTCTCGTGCGCCGCCTCCGCCGCATTGAGAGCGGTTCTCGCCACGACGCAACAGCGCCCAGTCATTTCCCCTGTCGAGACTAGGTTTTACCACTGCCCTATTTGTGCTGGTACCTTTGAACTCAGGTACAACGCGGGTTTGAGCAACTCAATACGTTAGTTGCGAGCATCCTTTGCACACCTATACTTCAACCTCGGAATATGGAGCATGTGGCCGTTTCTGGATGCGCAAAAACATACAGAACAAGGCCGGTATAGAGGTAGTGGCTTGTTTACTGCAGCGGTAATCTTACAACTTGGCACTGCCATTAACTTGTCAGCATAGTGAGCGCAGCGCTGGAGAGGTCATCCGCAGACGTAACTATCAAGAGTTACATATTGCACTCGTGGCGCCCGACATAGTTGGCTCGCGTCTTTAATGCAGATGCACGTACGGATACTCCTCGTCCTGATTATGATCCACGCGTTTACCTGTCAGCATCTAAGTACGGGCCGCTTGCAGTTTAGCAAAGCATTCTTTATTATTGTAAGTGATATTGTCGCGTTCCTAATGAACGCAAGACCGGAACTAAGGTGAACCCTGTCGGTGCCATTTATACGTAACAATGCCTGTAAATGATGCGCAAATATACTGTTTTAGCATCAGTCTCATGCACTTGCTTCACGTTGGGTCATATCTTCAGACAGCGTCGCCGAATATCTAACCTGCGACCAACGCTTCCAAATCTGCATCCGTGCTGTTAGGCGCTCAATATGCGGAACGCATGAATATGTGAGCTGGTGTAGTGAGCGCGCCTAACGCTTCACAACACATTCTAGATAAGCAGGCGGCGTTCCTGAGCTATATACATCACAGATGCACTCGTATGCTTGCGTAAATTAAAGTTTGCTGCCTGGAACAGAGGTCGCTGTTCTTTGCTTTCATTCATTTCTATTTGCTTGCACGCTTTAAACAGTTGACGATGCTTCTGAAAGTTAGGTCCTAATGTAACAAATTTATGAGGTCGTTTCGAATAACGTTTACGAGCTCGAACGGGGCTATCATGGGCTGTGCTACAAGCAGACATTTGCTGTGTTTTAGGTTACTACTTGTCAAATGCGACTAGCATTGCGAATGCAGCGCACAGGTGCGCCGCAACTCTCATCATTCAGGAGATGACTGCGGATGGCTATGTTCGGTATGATATGGTAAATGATGCTCTGGTAAATAAAGACAATTATTCAGCGGCGACGCATACATATATACATATCTTTCAGGTGAGGTGGGATATGGCTATACCGTTTAAAGCAACCACGATAATTGCTGAGAAGACCAGCCGATGAAAAACATTTGCGGTAAGCTGCACTGTCGTTTGGAAGCGGTGGGTGGCACATTAAAAGAGAGAGAGAGAGACAAAAGGGAACGAAAGACAGGGCGGTTATCCAGTGTAAATACCGGCTGGCTACCCTGTGCTGGGGAAAGGGGTAACGGGAATAAAAGGAGAAAGAGGCGCACATAATTCTTCGCAATGTGGAGAGCAAAAGTATCAGTCAAAAATTCGCAACCTGGAACCGCAGTAGGTGACAAACAGTCGACTGTCAATGAAACCGGTTCTACATTACCCTCCGTAAACTCTCACTTTGCTTCAAAAATTGAGTTTCTGGGGAAGAAACGGCTGAAGCGCAGCATGCCGCTCTTCTTGCGCTTTAGGCGCGTGTGCCTTCTCCCGTCAATTGCAGCGGTCACACGCACGTGGTTTCAGGTCACGGCGCCGATGATGTCCCACGGAATCGCGCCACACAAAGCGTTCATTCCTCCGTGGTATACGTTCAGCGCAATTTGTGGTAGGTGACGCGCGTGGCGCACAGCGCCCCGCAGGCGCTGACCAGCGCCGCGCCGTACATGATGACAGTCGGCGTCCCTCCGAAGAGACGAACCATGGGCCCAGCGCACAGCGACAGAAGCAACTGCGCCGGAAACATCATGCTGCTAACGAGCGCGATATCGGTGCCCAGGCCGCGCTCGGACCAGTCGGCGCCAGCCTCCACCTGCGATGCGTAGAGAGGGAGCATGGAGGCAAATTTTATTGCACGCGAAGCCGTAGTAGACTATAGGCTTTCCTGTAGCTATACTCCGTTTCATACGTCAGGTGCAACGCTGTGGAAGCTACGCAAGTAGTGCGGTCTCCAAATTTTATCACTCCGCGCGTTCCGGTTATGCCTCGCTGGGCGCCAGCGGCATGTGCTCGCACGAGCATGCACGTGAAGCTGCCGCGACCGGGATGCAAATAAAAAGCAAGGAAAAGAAAATCGGTATAAAACAACGTGTTAGCAGCCGAATGAGCGCATGGTTTGCCTGCTTCTAACGGTAAATTCTTATTTTCATTCAGTAATGAGCTTATATAAAGAACATTTTCACAAAAATACGTCAAAAGACACCGAACTGTTTCTAAGTGCGAACGCAGACAGTGCAAAAAGTATCTTTAGCCTCCACAGCGTTGCAGCTGATGTATGAAACGGAGTATAGGAAACAGGCGCCGCAAGAATACTTCACCTCAAAGATAAAACGCCCGAGGAGGCTTTGCAGCAGTTGGTTACAGCAAATGAACAGAGGCTGCTGAAAGCTTGAAATGAAGGGCTTTTCACCGAAGTGAAAACAAGGTGCGTCTCTTGTCTAACTGCTCTTATCGGCGGCCAGTTTTTATGTGTGGTGGAGGGCTCCGGAATGATTTTGTCAGTCTGTGTTTTTTTGACGTGCACATAACTCTAAGCACACAGTCGTTCTTGCATTTAGCCTCCATGCATGGAAATGCGGCCGCCGCGGTTGAGAATTGAACCCGTGCCTTCGTGCTCAGCAGAACGCCGCTGCCACTGAGCCAGCGAAGCCGGTCAGTTTTCCTTTACTCTGTTTCTTGTGAATGTGCGGCAATTCCGCATCAGGTAATGATGTGAAACAAGATGTTCTGGCGCATACCATTTTCGAGCTGTGGTAGTGCGCCACCAGGATGAAAGGCATTGTGAACTGGGTGGCGTACAAGAGACCCGCCGCGGGGGACACCAGCAGCACGGCTGCCTTGGTGCGGAAAATGGCAAGCAGAGCCACGCCCACGCAGTAGGCCGCCTGGCCTAAGACGTATATTGGCTTGGCACCTGCAAAAAAATAGAATTTTGGGCGTTCGGGGCTCGTTAGGCACAGATGCTTATCAGCTAGCAGCTGCTAGGACCCGTAACAACAAAAGCCACGCTAGCAGCCACATTAGCGCAGTATCCGCAATTACACACATTGGCATACGGAAGTCTTGTGTGGAATATATTTACCTGATACTATATACCAACCAGTAAACAACATATACGACAATGTGGAAAGTTGGGCGAGTTGGTGATTAATAATTATACCGAGTTGGTGAAAGGAAAAGGCGAAGACACGCAGGAATACACGACACTCGTTGCACTCGCAACTATATTTCAGAACAAACACTTCATATTATATATACTTGCGCACCCTCAGACGTCAAATATATGCAAGATTAAAAAGCATTTTTTAAATTCATTTCCCCGCGCATACTCAGGGTTAAGAGATAGGCAAAATATCTATCATGGTGTGCAATCCTATTCTATTTGTTGCACCCCTAACGAAATTCTTTATTACACATATTTTTCTAGTGTTTCAACAAGGCAACCTCACAGTGGCTCAGAAGAACAGATGGTTGACGGATACAATCCTTTCTTCTCTTGTAAATGTAAAAAGCTTCCACTATTTCCCTGGTCAGCTCATCCCTAATTATTGCGCAAGAGAGCTGTAGTGTCATTGTAAAGCGGCCGGCACCCATGTTGTGAGCAATGCCCTTTAATGTGGGAATTACTTTTTCCCCCAGAGACCTTTTGTGCTCCAGAAGTCTTCTGTTTACACACCGATCCGTTTGGCCGATGTATACTTTTCCACAAGATATGGGCAAACAGTATACAACAGACGACCCTCTTTCCTATGCTTGACCGTGCTCCTAAAACCATGTACATTTATTCTTGTTGAAACTCTGCGATCCAGTACGTCAATATTTTACCCAGTTTGTTAGGGGCTGAAAAAACTACTTGAAGGCCACATCTGCTACCTACGTTTTCCTTAGGTTATGCGCAATCTTGTGTGCATATGGTATTGATACAATTTTTCTGCTGTCATTCTCTTTTCTATTACGCCCTTTCTGAAAGTCATTGCACACATAACGAATGAACTTATAGGCTGATCTACATAGCACAAGTCTTTAGTATCCTGCATTCTTTAGCCTGATAACTTGTTGGCTGAAACTTTATTTTTTACGGGCAAGACTTAGTTAAGGTCGCTCGCAGGCATGAAAAAGCTGTGCCACTTTTTACGACTTTTGAGTGTCCCGAATCGTAGCTAAGCAAGGGCTTTTCTGATCATGGATGTATGACCAGCAAACATGGTCCGGTGTGGTAGTGAACACCACACCAAAAAACTGTACCTTGCTATTATTCGGCAACTCAACAGGGAAGGCCAGTCCTTGGCTGTTGTCCTTGAACACTTTCAAGACCTCTTCCACTCTTATGTCCAAAACACCATGTTCGACTATAGCCAAAAATTATATACAAAACGGAAAACCCTTGCTGCAAGGCCGTTAAGGTTTGTATCAATTGCTTTGTCAACATTACCTAGAAAAATACCGTAGTACCGGAGCTACCTTCGAGCCTAAACATATACCGGACTATTGTCTTTGCGTAACATTATTCCACAATACAAAGGTGGACATGTGAAGTGGGGAAATTAATTTAAAAATGCTTTTAATCTTTCCTTGCTTATCTTTGACGTCTGAAGGTGCGCAAGCATATAAATATGAAGTATTTGTTCTGAAATAAAGTACTTGCGAGTGCAACGAGTGTCGTGTATTCTTGTGTCTTCACCTTGTCCTCGTCAGTGCGCTACTTCACCAACACGGTATGATGAACATATACAGCACTATACATGTATTATATACATATACATATATAGCACAGAACATATACATATACAGCAGGCAGAAGAGAAAACAGAAGTGGTAGGTTGAACAGTATGAGTACGAGCTGATATGCTTGGATTCTCTTAAGGTTGCTGAGGAAGCGTGTCGCGTAGTCCCTAGGTTTTCCTCTGTGTAACTCATTCATATTGAACTCCAAGCGCACGTTGCATACGAACTGAGTGCTTATTAGCTAGGCCCCTTAAAGACAAGCCCTGCTAGCCGCATACCTTGCCACTTTTCAGCACTGTATCCAGGTAGTGTAATGATGCAGATTTCGCTGCCTTATACCATGGTCCGGTCATACAAAATTTCTAGGCGGGACCCTCAGCCAACATCATTGCACACAGCGGTTAGCGAAGCAGGAAGAAAATAAATGTTACGTAGGCTTATTTTAGTACGAACTAATACGCTTTGGTTCTCTTATAGCCGTCGAGAAATCAAGTCAGGTCTAGCTTTTTTTTTTTCATTTTTCATTTATGTCACACGTGCATTTATTTTGCACTTAATGTCCAGAAATACTTTCGATAATGTACAGACGTGAAAAAATAAAAAAAATAAAATCTGGCATTTAACGTGCCAAAGCTAACAATGATTATGAGGCACGCTGTAGTGGAGGGCTCCGGATTAATTTTGGCCACCTGGGGTTCTTTAACGTGTACTTAAATTTATGAATACGCGAGCGTTTTTGCATTACGACCCCATCGAAATGCGGCCGCCGCTGCCGGTGTCGAATCGGCGACCTCGAGCTTAGCAGCGCAATGCCGTAGCTACTGGGCTACCACGTCGCGTGGTGATACGGAAGAAATCACCGCCCAAGCACTCTGTACAGATGATTAGCTAGCGAAGATGAAACGTGCGGTCCCGGTGTTTATCACTGAGCTAATCGCGAAGATTCACTAAATGACGGCTTGGTAGGCTGCCGCAACCTCAGTACGCAGTTGCTGCTTGTGCTTGGCTGCAAGAGCCTGTTCCTGTGCCCGAGCTGCAGCATAGGCATGGCGTTTATGAGCTCGTTCCCGCTTTTGCTCGCGGCGTTGCTGATCGAAAGCTGCCTGCTCGTAAGGAGTACGTATGACGCGTGGCCTACCCATTTCGGAGCCAGAGAAAACTGCTGCACGCGCGCTCGGCTGCGGCGGTGAGCAACGACGTCACTACTGGTGCAGCTAGTCCAACCCCACCTAGATAGCACAAGGCCTTTTCGCTCTGATCCATGACGTCATGTTACCTGGCCCGACTGCCACAGAACCTAATGGGGATGCTCCCGAATAGGCAACAGTGATTTTGACGTCACCGCTTTCATCACGCCATCCTTTTCAATGGAAATTTCAGGCCATGTAGCGTGACGTCATGGATCGAAGTAAACAAACCTTGGGCTATCTAGGTTGTGTTGGCTAATCGCGCACCTCTCTCTTTTTTTCGCGCGTGCGCATGCGGTTGCGCCGGAGGAGCTTTCGGTGTACAGGCGACCGACAGACGGACGGACGGACGAATCGGCTAGCCATATACAGCTTCGCTGTAAAACTCCGCTGACATTCTTCAACTACAGGTCCGTTCGTGTCGGACAATACCCACCAAAGCGGTCCACAAGCTTCTCGATGAAGAGGGAGTAAAGCGCACAGGTGACAGAGTCGATGGCCAGGCCGAAGCAACCCAGTCGCACTCCGCTCTGGTACAGACGATAGGACTCTGTGCCCATGTGCGCCACAGGGTCTCCCCCGTAAACCACGGCGCCCACGAAATCCGTGAGAAACAGCGAGTAGCTGACCAGTGCCATCCAGCAGAACAGGTTGGTTATACACAGCAACATCATGGACCTGCGAGGT
This sequence comes from Dermacentor andersoni, assembly GCF_023375885.2. Classification (NCBI taxonomy): domain Eukaryota; kingdom Metazoa; phylum Arthropoda; class Arachnida; order Ixodida; family Ixodidae; genus Dermacentor; species Dermacentor andersoni. The sequence continues at coordinate 131,341,621 of NC_092818.1, forward strand.
TACACAGTGGAGGTGTTTGTTCAGACAGGCAAGGGCATGCCTGTTTTGTCTCGCTTCATGTTTAACCCCTATTTCTGTGCGACGAGATCTGGGAAGGAAATTCCCCTCGGCATCAGAAGCTGAATGGAACAAAACACTCTCTATATAAATTATATTAGTTCCTACAAGAACCAGAAATAGAAATACACACACACAAAAAAAGAAATAGGGTATGAGCAGACGGAAAACCTTATTCCAAAATTAAGTTCTTGCTATTGCAATCCTAAAACATGTGGCGGGCTGGTTGGTTCGGGTTCATGCGATTTCTTGACATGGCTCTATAGCTCTTTTGCATTATGTTTTGATTACGCTTTAAGCACGAGTACGGTTCTTCAGTGTGTACCTCTGAATGTTGATCTTGCTTTTATTTTCGTTTGTGCATTATCTATATACAGTAGGGAAAAATTATGTTTTGCGTTTGGGTCCTGTGGGTGTTGGGTTATGCCAGACCACTAGCCTAGGGCACTAGTTTCTCGAACCCGCCCTGCCAACGTACTTTATTGAGACCGCGTAGCCTACTCATCGCGTACATAATTCACGTATCCTAGCAACGTATCACAAGGAAACTAATATATATACCAGCAGTAAAATACCTGCGCGCTGTTAATAGAAATTTTAATGACAGGTGAGGAGGTTAGCAGAACAATTGGTTTGGCATGCTATTACAGGTTTAATTACATAACGAGAGACCAAAGGACGAGAGAAAAGAAGAAAGCGCCGCTTGCATCTACTTGCACAAGGGCTACGAAAGGGGAAAGGGTCGGCAGCGAACATCGTGAAATCAACAAAATGGGAAGTAGACTTAATGTCACCGTCAATAAGCAAAATGTTATCCATCTCTATCCTTTTGGCTGCACCACCATGATGGGTAGTAAGTTGGATAACTTTCTGAGCAAATTAGCTCACAGGACGCAAGTACAAAAAATGTCATCCTTTTCATTACAACTGTATACCACGTAGCTGCAAAAATAAAGATCTGTAGGTTAAAGTAGCGCTGCGTGTGTTGTTTTCTTTGCATTCGTCAAGTCGCGCTACACAATGTAGTCGCGTGTGTCATAGTCCACCAAGTGCGAGAAATGCTAACTGCGTTTTAAATGGTGCCGACCTCAATACTGCAGACAGTTGTTTCAGACGTAACATTTATCCTTGTGAAGAAAAGCTTTACCCCATTGAGATTCACAAATCTCGTTCTTTCAGGAAACAGTCGCGTAACGTGTTGAGATTTGTGGTTATTGGAGCATATACCCGTAGACCGTTGCTTTGAAAACAAAGCCCATGCAGGAAGTTGAGCAGGCTGCCCAAATTTCATTTCGACCGAGATGCAGCGCAGTAACCTGAGTGCTATTCGAAGCGGGAGATAGGAGCAGTGCCGCCCCGTCATCTCGCGAACAGGCCCTTTTTTAAGCAACATATGTTATACTCATAATCAATCTGGGGAGCCGCATATACCTGGGCATGTAGATTATGGAGAGGAGGTAAGCCTTCACCGTCGGGGACGCCTCTTCTTCCGCGCTCTTGTCTCCGTCTTTGAAGGGACTGTTCGCCTTGCGCCTCGCGAGCTCCACGCTTTCGGTCTCCTCGCATCCGCTGGCCTCGTCGTTGGTGAACCTCTCATAGTCGCCGCGGCTCCCGTCTTGGTCAAAGTACCCAGCCGCCGTGGCCGCCCTAACGACGTGCAGCGGCATCTCGCGGAAGCTCGTGAGAGTCAGCACGATGCAGACGACGAAGAATGCGCCGACGATGCCGAACACGGTCTTGACGTGCCCGCCAAGACTGGCTCCGACCGCCGTGCTTTCCCAGTCGATGCCTCCCATGATGTAGCCGACAGCGCCAGAGAGGCCCGACAGAACGGTGAACATGGACAGCGCCCGCGCGTGGTCCGGCACGATTGTGACGTCGAGGACGTAGCTCCTGGCCGGCGATTGGCACGCGTCGCAGCACATGTCCAAAAATACGAAGCCCGCGATGGTGAACGCGATGCCCCGGCCGTGCGTGGACCAGCCGTGGTTTGGGTCATTCCCGGCAGTCGAGTTGTTCGAAGGCAAAGAAGGAACGTTCGTAGAGTTCCTGGAAAAAGGTAGGAAAAAAAAAAAACGCATTTAGCGGTTATTTCATAGACGATCGCCTGTTGCATTCTACCGCAGTATCACCATTTTGAAGCGTTGCTTGAGGCCACTTTATTGAAAGACATCGGCGTGGTTCGGTATAATTCAGCATTTTCGAGCATAAATAGGCAATTCATGCACCCTTGAATAAGTTAATGGTCACTCGAAGTTCAATTAATTAACGCAATCCAACTGCTCATGGAATACCTTGCCGCGTCTTGCACTTCCAAAAATGACTTGGTCTGTCCCTATTGAAATACACATGAAACGCTATATTTCCCAAGTCAGCACAAGTTGATTTGAAATAAACTTGTTGCGTGTAAGATAAAATGTCCGGTTATGGGACTATTCGGAGTGTTCGAGCAGTCGGCTACGTACTGCGCCAGCCTCGCCTAGCGGTAGCTGTTGGTTTCGAGACCACGATGGCCTATATATGCTATATATGAGCGCTAAGAGCGCGCAGGCATGCGGCATTGCCACTCGCGGCCTTATCGCCGTGTCGGCCTGTACCTTATCTCTCGATCGATGGCGACCAGGACTACGCTTTCGCTTTGGGTACCGCGTGCGCTGACCGGCACTACGATACGTCCGCGAGCGGCACTGCCACATGCACTACCCTGGCGCTCGTAGACAACGTATCCCGAACCCAGCAACCACTGCTAAGCGACATCGGCGCAGCACGCAGCTCGACCACTCTGTACAAGTGTGATTCGCAGTGTGCGTCTTGCACTTTATCATTAATATCGTGCGAGTATCGAGCACTCGCCGTGTCAGCGCCTTTCAACGGCAAGAAGCAGCGAGATCGAGTTGCATGCATTAAATTGGAACACTCGCGCATTTCACATGTTTCTGAACAGGGAGTTCTCGATGGCAAGCTCCGTAAACTTTGAGCGTGGCACTCACCCCTCCGGAATCACGACGCTGCCTTTTCCTAGAAGTTCTTCGTCCATGCCGCTGTCGCCGAGCGCTATGCCAAAGTCCTGGCCGTTGGGCAGGAGTATCAGGCCCAGCAGCATGCCCAGCGAGAGGAGCACGATGAAAGGCCGCCGCCGGCCGAAGCGGGACGCGCAGGTGTCGCTCATTGAGCCCAGCAGCGGCGTGATGAAGAAGCCCAGCGCTGGGCTGAGGCACATGGTGAGCGCCACGAACGAGATGGGTATCCCGAGGCCCAACAGTATGGGGCCGATGAAGGCCGTCTCGGCGGCGTAGCACAGCTCGATACCGCACACGGCTCCGCTGAGCATCACCAGCTCCCAGGTCCTCTTCTTGCGGAAGATGTGCGCGTACTTTCGCGGGATGTCGCGTACTCCAAGAGGGCATTGTATGTCGCTGGAGCCCATGGTTGCTTCACGTAGTCGGTCTCGTCGGGCCTTCTTCAGAACGGCGTCATCGTGCTACGGCCTGAAAGGCAAGGCATCAGGTACAGCAGTCTCTTTGTGCTTCACGTTTGCTCACGCAGTTAACCGGGAATGTATTCGCTGTTCCGTGTTCACAAAGCGCGATCCAGGGGCACTGACTGCTTGCGGTTTCCGCGAACCCGCCGTCGGTGTCTCTTCGTACCTCACCAGTGGTTAGAACAGCAGACTCGTGAAACCATGCTGTGTAGCGCACAATCTTTTAGCATAGAATGTGATCACTATTGGCGTGACTGCGCAGGTTGTGAAACGTGGGCTGATGCGGTTCACGCAGGCAGGCCTTTGAGCTTATCACGTTTTGGTATTGCTCCGCGAATGGCCCGTAAATAACGTGTGTTCACTAAGGTATCGCGACATTTAAGCAATTGCTCTAACGAGGCTTGAGTGGTTATCTGGCAAAGCGTAAAGCTGCATTACTTACAAGTGGTTTGAACATATATGCACTGAGGTGTTACGAAGGGCACCAATGACGGCAGCTGCGGACACATCCAAGTGAGCAAAAAGTATAAATGATGTCGCCCTAAAATGCGCAGCAAGCTCCAGCCCCTATCACTTTCTTTTCCTGTTTCTTTTTTTTTTTTTGCTTAATCGCTTCCCTGAAAGAACTACGTGACTGTTGCAATATAGCAATCACACAAAGCTGCTGCCTCTTTGCAGCTGTACAGAGCGGAAAGTGACAACAAAAATCTTTGTGCTATTTTGGACAAGTTGTTTTTTGACGCTGTTGGCTCTGTTAATCGAATAACAAAACGGAAACGTTTTTTTCTCCGTTGAAGTCTTTGAGAAATAAAATAATACGCTAATCTTTACTGTCCTCAAAGTATGCACTCTTGTATAGCTCGTATTCCTAGGCCAAACATATTGCTATAGTTGCGGTGGTTGTGGCGGATGAAACGTCATTAATAGGGCTCACTATTGCATCTGTGAGGGAAGTTGCTGTATATGAGCTCCGAACTTATTTGACAGCGAAAACAGGGCGGATTATGCTTCTTTAACTTTGAGAGCCTTATCAATAGTGTCAGTGCCAGACCTTGAACAGATCTCCAGACAGCTCCAGGCGATTGCCGCAGACATAAAAAGCATTAAAGAGGATCGACTAACATCAATTGAAACGAAACTGGAAAACATGGCTGCCCTTGACCAAAAAATGTTGGACTGCTTAAACCAGGTCACCAACCTGCAGAAGGTTGTTTCCTCGCTTGAACTAAAACTGGATGATTTGGAAAATCGCTCGAGACGGTGTAATCTTTTAGTTTATGGAATTCCAGAAGTTGAAGAAGAAGACAACGAATCCCTTGAACAAACTTTTAATGAAAGCATTGCCAAGAACATTCTTCAAATTCAACCTGTCGCCATTGAACGCATTCATAGGTTAGGAAAACCTTCACGCGAGAAAACCAGGCCTGTAATACTTAAACTTCTTGACTTCCGTGAAAAGACTCTTGTGCTAAAAAACTGTCGCAAACTTAAAAATACTGAATACGCGATCAGTGAAGATTTCTCTGTCCGAGTACGCGACATAAGGAAAAAACTGTGGGTTAGTGTAAAATCAATGAAAGATTCCGGTGCAAAGGTGGCGCTCGTTTACGATAAAGTCCGAATCAATGGAGAATTGTTCCAGTGGGATGAAGAAAAGAACTGCCGGGTACCTGTAAAGGCACAGACAAATGCGAGTAAAGGCCAAAAAAACCAGGAAGGAATAGGACCACACCTACGCCCCCGACCGCCCCAAAAACGAAACAAATAACCTTTGCAAACGTAAATGCGCGTAGTATCTTGAATAAGCTTAACGCACTAGAGTCTCTTCTTATCAGCCTAGAGCCCGACTTTATGGCGATTACAGAAACGTGGCTTACAGATGACATACAGGACAAAGAAATAGCCCCACCCGACTATGTGATTGTGCGCAAAGACAGATTAACGCGAGGAGGAGGAGTTGCTTTACTAATAAATAAAAAAATTCCTTTCACTATCTTACCAGAAGTCGAAAATGCTGAAGCACTTTTTTGCAAACTTAGTTTTGGTGCAACGACTATCAGTGTCGGTTGTATATACCGTAGCCCTTCGACTGATGAACGCGTAATGACATCATTATATCAGTATATGGAACTTCATGTACCAAAATCCCGGCTGATCCTTCTCGGGGATTTCAACCTTCCTGATATCGACTGGCCAACCATGAGTTATCGCTCTCCTTGTTCAGAAATTGTTTTTGATATTATGCTTAGTTTTGACTTGTCACAAGTTGTCAACGAGCCCACACGTGTTCAAGGCAATGCATCCAACATTCTTGACCTCATCTTTCTGAGCAACCACTTTTCGATCAATAAAACTAACTTAGCAGTGCTAGATGGAATATCAGATCACAAATTAACATTATGCACTACTCCCATTCAGGCCGCAACAAATCTTTCTATTTCCCAAACTAGTTATCCAGACTTTATAAAAGCTGACGACTCAAGCATAGTTAATTACTTAGTTTTGGAGTATCAGTCATTTGAAGAACTCGCTAATTCTTCAGACACTGATATAGATGCATTATGGGAAAGATTTAAAGCCATTGTATCCCACTGCATCAATAACTATATTCCAATAAGAACCAAACAAACTAATAAAAATAACCCATGGATAACACGTGATGTCATTCATGCAAAGCGCAAAGTGAAGCGACTAAGACAATTGCTCAAAACAAAAAAAGGCCCTCAACATAAACGTAAACTCACGTGTGCTGTCAATGAAATGAAAGCAAAGATTAGTACAGCAAAAGCACATTTCTTTTCAGTTACGCTTCCTAACTTTTTAAAGCATTCCCCTGGAAAGTTTTGGAAGTATCTTAGCCCCCAAAAACAAAGCAACACTCTCAATTCTCAGGAACAAAATTTAAGTTTTGCAAATTCATTAAATACATTTTTCCAGTCTGTGTTCACTGCTGACGATGGTCGCATTCCGGAGGTGAATCACTACAACCAGAGACCACTAGGCATGCCAACGATAACTGAGTCAGGAGTCCTGAACTTATTACTATCAATAGACACAAAAAAAGGAAACGGCCCGGACAATATTCCCAACACTTTTCTTCAAAGATATGCCGAAGTCAACGCGAAATATCTACATCTAATATTTAACAAATCCTTATCAACATGTAACCTTGCAAAGGAATGGAAAATAGCGAAAGTAATCCCCGTTCATAAAGCAGGAAGCAAAAGTGATGTTGGTAATTACAGACCAATATCGCTAACGTCCACTGTAGGGAAATTATTAGAGCATATCATATTAAAGCATATCACGAACTATCTAGAGCAAGCAGAAATATTATCGCCTATCCAGCATGGCTTCCGGCGGGGACTTTCAACAATAACCCAATTACTTGAAGTAATGCATGACTTATCCCAAAGCATTGATAATCAAAAACAAGTTGACTTAATAGCATTAGATTTTTCAAAGGCGTTTGATAGAGTAACCCATCGAAAACTAATCAGCAAACTGAAAACAACTTTAGGCGATGGTTCTATTGTCAATTGGATTGAAGATTACCTAACCAACCGGTTTCAGTATGTTGTTGTTAACAATGAAATTTCTTCCATTGTACCAGTTACATCGGGGGTGCCTCAAGGGTGTGTCCTTGCTCCCACTTTATTCCTTATATTTATTAATGATTTACCCTCTAACATCCGCGTTAAAATGAAGCTTTTTGCCGACGACTGCATTCTTTATAATGAAATTAACTCTATGAATGACCACGTTGATTTAAACAGCGCCCTTCACGATGTAGTGAAGTGGTGTAAAAAGTGGCAGATGGAGCTGAACATTAAAAAAACTGCCTTTTTATCTATAACCCGCAAAAAACATAGGTCAGACTTCGAATACACAATCAATAATATACCGCTCACCCGAGTTCATGAGCTTAAATATCTTGGCTTGATCATTTCACATGACCTAAGATGGGAATCTCATATTAACAGTATCATACCATCTGCTTTAAAACGGCTGTTCTTCCTCAGAAGAAGACTTCGAGCTGCGCCACCGGAAATTAAACTGCTATCATACAACGCATTTATTCGCCCAGTTCTCGAATATGGTAACACAATTTGGTTTCCTTATACACAACAGCTTATTAACAAACTAGAAGGAGTGCAGCGAAAGGCAATTAGATTCATCTTTAACAAATACAAGAATAGCGATTCACCTACCCAACTGCTAAAAGAAGCCGGTATTCCTACTCTGCGAAACCGCGCCAAGCTAGCAAGACTAAAATTATTGTTCCAATTGATACACAATGCATTACGAATAAATACTTCGTTGTATATATCCCTAGCTGACACCAGACCTTCCCGCCATAAGCATTCATTAACACTTAAAGAATATGCATTTCGCACTGACTGTTTTAGATATTCGTTCTTTCCTCTTGCAATAAGAGAATGGAATAGCCTGGACCCCTTCATAACGACTAACACATCGTTGCCGAAATTTATAACCCTTGTAGAAGAGCTGTTGTGCAATAATTAGATTACGTTAGCCGGAAATAACACCACTCAAGTCATTGTATAAAATGAAATCTGTATGAGCATTGTATTTGCCTATGTAATTTCACCCCCTTTTGCCAAATGAAATGTACCCTTGTTTTATTTCCTACCATATGTGTAAATCTGCTTTGTGTCGATTGCAAATATTGTTGAAATCATGTAAACCTGTTTTTTTCGCTATTTGTGAGTGTATAATATATGCCCAACCTGTAAAAATCCCGCTGGGATTGACAGTATCTGAAATAAATAAAATAAATAAATATTTGGCCCGGCAAACAGTGAAGGTACAGTATAAATTTACGTCACGTCGCCCTACTCACGATGATGACTTCGTTGGGAGCAGAGTTATGAATACTGAAACTAAAAATTCGCCAGGAACTTTGTTAAAATTTCCAATACGTCCTGCCAAACCTAGTCAAGAATGTGGGCTAAAAAATGAGAGAATAAGCAATGATAACAATCGAGCTGTAACGAAGTATCGCGACAAGCCAGAAATATCTCGCGCGTAAGGTTGAACAAATAGGCCAACGACAAGAAAACACATTGTGAAGCTGAACGCGTACTAGTTTGACAGAACTGTGTTTGCACCAGAACACATCCCTTACGACCTGTTGAAGGCAGGTGTCCATAGTGTCTGCCTATGGGAAGTGCCACGAACTGTGCCGCGTATTGAAGACAGTGCATCATAACGAATATGCGTACAGGTTATCTCACGTGATGCTATAGTATAGGGCCAAGTGGGACATCTTAGCTGATAACAAGGTCGCTGTGCAAAAGTCAGCTGCATATCTTGTGTAGATGGATAATTAGCTTTTAATTACCTTACCAGCAAAAAATCGGCTGAATGCAGGGATTCCCGAGGCTGTGAACTCAGTTCGACAGCAAGTGGCACATTCTAAATCTAACTGATGCAGTTTACCGCACTGCGATATATGTTTTCGATGCAGAGTTACGGATTTGTAAAGTTCGTGCTTCAAGTGTCTTTTTCTTTTTTTTTTTTTTTTACAGCGGAGCTGTATATGGCTAGGGTGCCACAGAGTTTTCGTGTCTGCACACAAAAAATTATCACCATTAATGGTTCAGACGCCCGTAAGCACTCATACCCCCGTAAGCGAGCAAAAATGCAATGGCTCATAGCCCGGTACGGCTGTGGTTACAAGCACTCAGCGAAATTAAGCGAGCAGTGCTTACATTATTTCTAGTCACGCATAGAACATACAGAACAGCATTTCGGAAACTGTCATCATCAATGTTTCATACCACCGTAAGCAATGGCTCATACCCCCGTATACAAGCAAACATGCAATGGCTCATGGCCCCGTAAAGTTCATGGCCACTCATTCTGAAGCTTAAATTACCAGCGAACTTTCCACGGCATGACGCAACACTGCTGTGTCGGCTGTGGGTAGGAGTAGCATTCACCAACTCCTACAGCTATCGTATTGGAATGGCGGATTCACCAATGTGCGCTAAGTGCAAATGTGAAGTCATCTTCTGTGCCACTGTTCTCGCTTCGATAATCAACGTGAGGCTCTCCAGTGTGCCTTGAATAGACTGGATGATAGGCCATTTACGGAAGCGAAGATCTTGGGAGCCTGGCCTCACAGTTCATTAGCCCAGAAAGCAGTTAGAGCGCTTTTTCACTCCCTGAAGGCAACAGACTTGAGTGCCCGACTATAGACATCCTACACCTAAGTTCTCTCTCTCTTTCACTCCCCATTCCCCTCCCCACGTGTAGGGTAGCAAACCGGACTCAGTCTGGTTAACCTCCCTGCCTTTCCTTCTTCCCTTTTCTCTCTCTCTCTCTCTCATTCTGTTTGGGTTAGTTACGATGGCACTGTCCCTGTGATTTAAATGTGTATGTGTCGGGACCCAAAAGGGTGTGGCTTACGCATTTCGTGTTGCAGACATATCGCTTGCGATGTCACACCATTCCGGCCCAATCGACCACCCAGCGGTGTACGTGCATCGATTTGACGTTATCAAAGAATGCGTTTGCACTTGCGAGTGTGCCGATGAGTGTATATCGCAGCGACCGCAAAGCCATGGTGACCGTCGTTACAAAGTCACAAATATTGATGCAATAGAGTCTTTACCGCAAGTTTTCTTACCAGGATGTTTACAGCTCCGCTGCTCATCCACCTTCGCAGGGCGGAATTGCCTTGAATGTTTTTTAAACTTACGGGTTTTTGGAGAATCATTCTAAAAGATTCAAAGCTGTAAATCATAATTCTGCTTTCTGGAGTCACTTTAATTTTATTTGCTCTCTCAAAGGCCGCAACTGTCATTCAAACTGATAGAGACTGGTTGTCTCATGAAATTGTTTTTTTTTTTTCTCAACCCGCCGTGGTTGCTCAGTGGCTATGGTGTTGGGCTGCTGAGCACGAGGTCGCGGGATCGAATCCTGGCCATGGCGGCCGCATTTCGATGGAGGCGAAATGCGAGAACACCCGTGTACTTAGATTTAGGTGCACGTTAAAGATCCCCAGGTGGTCGAAATTTCCGGAGTCCTCCACTACGGCGTGCCTCATAATCAGAAAGTGGTTTTGGCACGTAAAAAGCCCATAATTTAAAATTGTTTCTGCTCATTCACGCATGCGCATTCAGGCACGCATGCATCTGCACTGTATTCCATCGGCCTTGCATATGCGCGCGCGCGCATGCGTGTGTGTTTGTGTGTGCGTGCGCGCGCGCGCGTGTGTGTGTGTGTGCAGATGAAAATCGGAGTTAGGGTCGAGCTAAAGTTTTCTTTTAATTTCGACGAACACGGGTTCGCCCTCGGTTCCAGATATGTAGCGCTCATGCGCATTTATGCGCACATTCGTGTGCAGTGTATTCCGTCAGCCTTGCATATTTCTTCGTTTGTGTGTGTGTGCGTGTGTGTTGGCGCGTGCGTGTGTTTCATTTCGAAAAAGGCACTCGCAGTGCGTTGAAAGATCAATCATCTCGTGTTTTACGCAGTTGTAAACGTCATTCTTATGGCTTAAGAGGAGGGGTTTGCTAACCCAATAGGAAGAAACAAAGCATTAACCCTTTAGGAGGACTTTCTAGCAAAGCGAACACTGTTGATGGACAACGCAGTCGATAAGATGCACGAAAGTAGTTAGCAGTGGCGCTTCTAAGGATGATGGACGAAGTACACGTTGCCAGTGAGCACAGCGGCGTTGAGGATGATGAATGAGATAAAGTAGAGCAGCAAGTCGGCTGCGCCGAAACTGCTCTTGAGTTAAACATGCAGAATTGAACCCCGGTCCCTTCTTTTATCCCCCACACCTACACCGAAGAGCAGTTTGAGCACCTTGATACTGGGAGGACAGCACACGCCGTGTATTAGGGAAAGCCGATAGTTCCTTGAGAGGCAGTTTGTTCATTCATGAGCTTCAAGATTGATACACTTCCGTGCCCTTTCCCATCGAGCCCTGCGGTATCATAGAGCAGTAGATATGCAGCTGTTGCTTTTTATTTTTTTCCTTGATTATTTGCTCAGCGTATGGTTTCGATAAGATATGTTCACGTCATACATGTGCAAAATTTGGAACTGTCTGTAAACATGACAGTCGACTTGGACGAGGGTTCCAAGTGCAACTGAGCCATGCAGTACGCTTTTACAATCCTATAGTGTTGCGGTCCGTATCTGTAGCCAGTGTACATAATGTAAAATAAACCTTCTTTCCTTCATTCGTACTACCGGACGTACTAATCAATGGGCTTGGTGGATTCATGGCCCAAACGCCACCTTGAGGCGCAACACTAGTTATTATGGTCACTATTTTATTGCTCAAAATTAGGTTTGCCTTGTCTTCCCGTCAATACGTCCATTTGGTTACCCTGACGACTACCCGTTGTGGTCATCGACGACAAATAACGACAATTTTTGTCGTCTTCAGGCCACCTCGTCATCCCCAGCTTCGCCATTGCCCCCAGCGTGAAGAAAAATACTTCTTCACAACCGCCTCCAGTGGAATGTGAGCCCATGCCAGTGACGTAATGCGCATTTGGGAGTCGAGCGTGATATAACCACTGAGCTATCGCCAAGGATAGTGCTGTGAAATTAGTGCAAGGTTCTGTGCTTCATTCAGAACCCGAGAGCAGTTGTATCCGTGCATCTATTTCGGATGCATGAACCAGCGTTTCTGTGTAGTGAAGGAGGATTACATTAGGTGTATCGCATATAAATTGTTCTTGACATGATGGCGGCATGTGTGCGTGCAATTATTCATTGTGAATGCTCGTGAAAGCAACCTCAGTGGCAGAAAGGAGGCGTACATGGTGATACGCTTCAGACATGGCACATATTCGCAATAGAGTATGCGCTGAGAGTAAAGTTGTTGAGAAAAAACGACGTGGAAAGCATCCACAATGACAATGCCAACAGCGAAGTCGCCGCGACAACGCCACGTAGTTTACATGGTTGCTCACAATATTTAAACGCTCCATGTGCCCTACGTAGTACTACTGCAAATGCATAGACTTAAAACGTTCGAATCTCTTAGGTGGCACTGCGTCATTTCGCCCGTGACACCAGTTGTATTAGAAGTTTTGGTCTCAGAGTCTACTCGAGGCATCGCACCTCAAAACCATGAAGCTATGAAGCAACTGTCTCATTCCGTTAGGCCAAAGTATTGATTTACACAAAATATGAATTTGGATATTGGTGTAAGGAGCCTTCAGATTTCAAGGACATCTCATATGCCACATTGCAGTCACGTCGGGTGCGTAGGCCCGTGAACGTTGCCATATAGTGAATAATGGAAACAAAGAAATGCGGCTGATTTGCACAAAACAAACAAAAATGAACACTATGCATCAGCATTGCCTGAAAATATTTAAACAGTAAAATTTTGAACCGCCGCGAGTAAGAAATGATTAGCATGAGCCTTTGGGATAAGGAACTGCGCATGAAAGGTTCTAGAAAGTTACTCATTTTACTAAATAAATATAGCCTATACTTCGACAGGCGTGGCCGGGATTTGATCGCGCGCCTTCGGACTTAGCAGTGCAACGTCATAGACATTACGCCACCACGATGGGTACGCCGTTTCTGATCGAGTTTGTGTGCTAACATAAACGCGGCGTTTGAGGTTCGTACGCGCGGCGGAATGAATCAGTATGAGTCTACATGCGGTGCCTGCAGTTCTTGCGCGCTGCAGTACTGTTTGCCGTTCCAACGGCTGGGCTGTTGTGCATTGAGCATCGTGATGCTGGCGCAGTGAGAGTCACGGGAACAAACTAGTATGCTTCGCGGAAACGAACTATTGGGATTCGCATTTGATGTTATTCCCTATTGTTTAGACCCCTTGACCATACAGGTCATCGAATTAAAACTACGCATAGACTGATCTTAGGATTTTCCACGCCTTCCTTATGATCTATATTATTTGTGTAGCAGCTATGCACAATTGGCACACTTCTGATAAAAATAAATTGAACACCCTCATTCGGAAAAGCATCAAAAGGGTACTCGGCATCCCCATGACCGCCAGTAAAGAACGCCTCTATCGACTGGGAGTACACAATAATTTGGAGGAGAATATCGAGGCGCAGGAATCGGCCCAACTGGCTCGGCTGCCCTGCTCTTCGGCAGGGAGAAGAATTCTGGCCATCCTGGGCCTTAATCCACTACTTGCTGTGGAGAGAAGGCATCGAATCACTGACGAGCAAAGAGAAACTATTTACGTTGCGCCAATGTACACACGCAGCACAACGGGGGAAGGCGCAGGACCAGGGCGATTGCGATCCTAAAGAAGACCAAGGATGAAATCCAATCGGCCTGCTTTGTGGATGCGGCTCAATATGGCCGCTCGTCTCACTTTGCCATAGTGACAATAGATCACAGATGTCATGCTGTTTCGGCTGCCTCGGTCGCTGGGACCACTTCTTCTAAAGTGGAGAAGGTTGCTGTCACTTTGGTTCTTTTGGACGACATCGGAACACACATCTACACAAGCTCTAGATCGGCAGTCAGGGCGTTCGCTTCGGGCTCCATCGCGAAAGAGGCCCATAGTATTCTCAGGAACAGGGAAATCACTCCACATACGATCACTTGGTTTCCAGCACACTTGGGCCTAAATCTAGACTCGCTCACCAACCTCAATGACATTGCCCACTCCCAGGCGCGCGTACTAACTCTCCGCGTGGGAGGAAAGAGCCTTGTCACAGTACAATGTCCAAGAGTTCTGGGACACCTTGTTCACCTTTAATGAATTCACTAAACATTTCTATCTGGAGAGAAGAATATTTCCTCCACCACATAAAAAGCTCACAACACCTCAGGCTATAACCCTCTGGATGCTTCAGACTAGCTCTCATCCTAGTCTGGCCTCAATGCACTGCTTATTCCCGGACTTTTTTAGCTCACAGTGTCCTAGCGGCGGGGGGACTTGCAATTTAGATCACATGCTCTGGCGGTGTCCCTCATTACGAGAGGAAAATGACATCGCTGAACAGAAGTGGAACTCGGCCATTAAGAGCTCGGAAAACCATCGGTAGCTTTGGGCTGTCTAGAGAGCCTACGATGCGGAGGTTAGATAGGACTTAACTGTCCCCACATGGGAGCGGCTCGCCGTGTCGCCCTAGGGAGGCGCTTCTCAGGATGCTTTCAATAAAGTTCTTCGTACCCGTACCCGTATATGCGCCAACTACTGGGGGCTCCGGGTCCTGAGCCCCCTCCGGAGTTTGCCGCAGGGGGCAGCCCCCCCCCCCCCCCCACCTTAAGTGTCATTGCCAGGGTTTTGTCACCCGCATCATCTGAGGTTTCTTTTCGGTTGCCTAGACCTTTTCACTTAAAATTTTATTGTGGTTATTAATAGCTTTCTGTTTAATTGTTGACGCGGACATGCACGGATTTTAGTTCAAACTTAGCTTTATTGCTGCAAGTTCTGACAATAGGTGGACAAGCGCATTAGAAGCATCAGCGGCGGCTGCCTCATGTGTATTTTCTCACTTCAACATTGTTTTAAATTTCCACTGTAAACACCATGCGCATATACATCATATGCACAGTATAAAGTTTGTTATATTTTTGAAAGAGGAGCAGGTAGCGAATTAAAAATTATTTCTAAAGGTCTACAGCCTATGCCTAGAAAATGAATATGTTGCTGTATGTTCACCTCGCATGACCTTTTTACGCTGAAATAAACCTGCAGATTTCAGCGACCCCTTCGGCAAAGTCTTTTATCAACGGCGTGGGAAATGCACGGGAATGATATGTGTCTTAGTATGGTTTCTCTTTTCAGATAAGCAATGCTAACGACTCATAAAAAAAAAAAACGCTTCTGACGATGGCTACGAACTGGCGTCAGAGGCGCATGCGTCGTCTGTATGGAAACAAAGCTTTGCATGAGCGGAGGTCTGCTTGCGGCGGCTGCTGTGAATTGGTCCCCCGCGTCACCCACGCGCTGCCTCTCGCTATCTCCCGATTAGCGAGGCAGTCACGCCACACTTGGCTCCGTTTGCAACGTGCCGCGCGAGACAAATTGTCCGCGCCAGCCAGTAAATTGCGAAATGAAAACACGTATAGAGCTACCCTCAAATTTCGCATTAAGGAGTATTGTAATCGTTAGTGAATTTTTCTCCACCAGTATACTCTAAACGCATCTTGCCTATCTAGACTGCTGACTGGCTGATGCTTCTATCAACTTTAAATCCAAGCGCTTCCGGAAGGTGCACGTTACCTAAAGCTCTCACCGAGTGAATCCATTCGCATACTATTAGGATGTGTTGAGTGATTTCCAGATCTTTCCAGAAAACATCCTGGAAAGGAATATGGGCTAAAAGTTGAGTAAGCAGCTTTGACTGGGACTTTGACTAGCAGCTTTGCGTACAACCAGACATTGGAGATGAACGTGCGCATTGCCTCTTGTTTCACATGAATGCGCTTCGGCTGTTCGCATTCTTTGCCAGTCATCGTTGATTAATTCTGCTTAAGTCCTTTTTAGTCTTCAATTCATTTGTACTTTCGATATTGATGGTGTTGGTGTTGCTAGCTTTTGCGTTGTGGGAGTTATTTTTAGCGCAATATTTTCAACGGGGAAGTCTTAGAGCTCATCAAGAAATACCCCCAATTTATTTCTTTCCACGAAAAAAGAATGCTACTTTGTTTTCAGGCGCTTTGTGTTTGGAAAAAAATATATAGAACGGAAGGCAGTGCGCGAGATCTAAAAGCGTGTCACGTGACTAGACGCTTGCGTGACGCGACATTTATGCCATCTTGCAGGTGTCAAGTGCAATGATTGTGCTACACTGAACCCGAATGTATGAATAGGCCGCAAACAGCAAATATGATAGAGAGGAGATGGCGTGACCGTCATTTCAGATGCACTTTCAAGTGCCGGCAAGATACCATCCCCGTTTATTCAGTCTGCCGAAAGCAACAATACCGACACTATTTGAATAATTGCCCAGCGTTATTTATCGGTATATCGCATGGACTTTATTTCTGCCATCGCTTTTTTGGCAAAAGCGGAAGACAACGCGAGCGTCTTGGGGCCATCTCCGTTCCTTACAATCCATTCGTGCACCATGTCTGCATGAAGCATCGACCTCTAGTTCGAAGCATGTTTGTAGGCAATAATGTCCCGGCTCGCAAGTGCTTTGCCACTTGATACCTTTTCACATGTCGGGCACTTTCTATTGGGCTGAGAAAAATTTACAGCGCAGCCATCTTCACGGAAGACGCCCGTATCCCGTGTTTTGGGGGCCCGTTAAAGAGCCCAGGTGTTCGAAATGTCTGGAGTGCCCCACTACGGCGTGCCTCATAATGATATCGTGGTTTTCGTACATACAGCCCGAGAATTTAATTAATTTTTATTAATTATAAATGATAAAAATAATTAAGGGATTTCTCGATATACTCTTCTTCTTCTACATAGAAGGTATTGCTTTTAAATCAATAATTTAGTCTATTACTTGCTCTCTGTAAACAATGATGTAAGCTGAAAGTTAAAAAAAATGCCCAAAAAGTTGCCCAAAAGTGAACAATACTTCGTGTTTTGCCTTCCCGTGGCGCTCACCTGATTTATTTAGTTATTCCAACCTAGTTAGCCAGTACACGCGGTGTACGAACTTACATGAAGCGCTTATATATATTATGAACTTTTTGCGATTTACTTATGCGCACTTGCGTTCTCTCCGTCATTCCTTGCTCGGATGTCACTAGAGCGGCACCACCGTCCCACGAAAATCATTTCTGTAAGTAATATTGCTATTTCTATGACGTCTCAGCCAACATTACTTAGACAAGAGTAATTTTATTTACTGATACGTCACATAGTATTCAGTTTAATAGCTCTTGTTGAGATACTAAATGAGAGAGGGAAATGCAGGGAGGCTTAATAGGTAATCAGGGAGGCTTGATAGACATTGTGCACTTTACTACCCTACATGTGCAGAGGGGCAGTGAAATAGACAAAGAAGACAGAAGTTCAGGTCAATCACGTGCACCGAATTCGTACCAAAGTACCCAGTATATGTATCTCAGCTATTGTTCCTGATTAGTTTGTTGCTTTCCTTCTCGCAATCCTTCCTCTCTAGCGCCTTGAGAAAGGCCCTGAAGTTACAAAGGAGTAAATAAATAAGTATATAAATAAATAAATATTTCAATCAAATATTTAGGCTTATGTAGCACTGTAGACCAGAAGAACAGGCATTTTTCGTACAGCGCAGCGATGAACGCCACCATGATTGATAAATACCTTCGCGAAATATATACCTTTGCTAGAACATATAATTGAATTTGCACCATTGCATATCTTCGTTACTTTTTCTGCATCGTTAATTTTCAAAGAGAAATGTAACAATAGACGGAGGAACTGGTTATGAGATTTGGAAACATTAAGTAGAGACAAACAGCCAAATACAGCGGTGAATATCAACGACGAGGCACAAAATGATAGTTAACGTTTTAATATAAGTGCTGCGCATTAATCTCATGTAATAGGGGGGTGGGTGGAGGGGGTGTTGAGTCGTTTTTTACTGTTACAGTTAGTCCGACAGGAATAAAATAATTTCAGATTTACTTCAAGTAATTTGCAGCCCCACGAATGCGATCACGATGCAACGATTGGTGCAGTTGGTGGGAAGTGTTGACAATGGCTTCTATAATAATAATAAGAAAAGTAAGGCAAAATCAGGGCAAGTGTTATTTCCAAACCCCATAAAAAAATAAGCCAATAACTCACACTTAGGGCTGTCACTCAAACAGCAAAAGAAAGATGCAATGCTCACATGGCATTCGGGGTTATTACATGCTGAGTTTTTGTTTTTTCAATCACCTTTGAGAAGGCTGAAAAATACTCACTAGTTTAAGTTTTTTTTCTACGCTTGTGGAACAGTACTCGTACAGTAGTAGAAACTGCAACTGGCACAGAGCAAACGCTGCAGGGCTTGTTATGCAGAAACTGCTACATAGATAAGCACGCCGTCATGTCAAGTGCAGATCACACCCGCACTCATAAAAACAACCTTGCGACAAACCACGCACCCAGATACAACAGATGGTTTTTGACTGGAATGCGAAAAATAAAGAGCATGGTATCCTCATCATATATGAAGCTAGGACTCATAGGCGCCGATTACGGAGGGGGGAGGGGGGCTCCGGGACCCGAACCCCCTTCGGAGTTTTCACGGGGGTGGGGGCTGAGCACTCACCCCAAGCTAACGTGTCATTGCCACAATTTTGTCACCCACATCATTTGGGGCTTACTTTGACACGCCTCGGCCTTTTCGTTTAAAATTTTATTGTGGCTAATAGCTTACTGCATCATTGTTAGCGCGGATGTGCATGGATTTTAATTCATGCTTTGCTTTATTTCTGCAAATTCTGACAATAGGAGAACAAGCGCATTAGAAGTACCAGGGGCGGCTGCCTCATCCGTATTTTCTCGCTTCAACATTGTTTTAAATTTCCACTGTAAACACCATATACATACACACTATATTTCAATATACATACAGGACAAAGTTTATTATATATTTCAAGATAAGGAGGTGGCCAATTATCCATTATTTTTCAAGGTATGGGTAGCTTATGCCTAGAGTATTAATACGTTGCTGTATGTTCCCCTCGCTTCAAAATGCTTTGCGTGCTTTCTTGACCCCGAAAAAAAAAAAAAAAAAACTTATTGACTTTAGTGCCCCTTCGGCAGTCTTTTATGAACGGCATGTGAAATGTACGTGAATGATATGTGTCTCGGTATCGCTTCTCTTTCCAGTAAGCAAAGCTAACGACTCATTAAAAAACATTTCTAACAATTTACAACATTTGTTAGGGATGGTAACATCGTCACTTGCATGCAGAGGTCATAAATATATACAGGGTGTCCCAATTAACTATCATGCACCAAGATTTAAAAAAAAAGGGCTATGCGTTACTCGAAGAAAACCTAATGCACATTGTTTCCAGTACAGTGGAGTAGATGGCATGGCATGGCAAGAACTTTATTTTGGTCCACAGGAACTAGGGCCCGAGGGCAAAAGCCCCCAGGCTAAGTCGGTGGCTCCGCCCACGTAGGCACCGGTAGGCCAAAGGCTCTCCCGATGTCGTGAGCTCTCCGGACGGTCAAGAGTTGATCTTGGAGGTCTTCGCTGGATATGCACCGACTCCAGTCCTCCTCACTGTTCAGATCCGAAGCGCTTTGGTTGGGGCACAGCCAGAACATATAATAAATAGACACGGAGTGTGTCCACAACTTTTACATTCCGCGGGAAAATCCTGGTCAATTTTGTTAAGCACAAAAGGTGTGGGATAAGATTTAGTTTGAATCATTCTTAATGTGACTTCCTGAGCTCGGTTGAGCTTCTGATGGGGGGGAGGAAAAAACCTCCTGCCGTCCCTATAGTGTGAGGTGATCTCGTGAAAAGTACTAAGTGGGTCTTTGTAGGAGCCGCAGTCATCCTGGAGCAGTTCCTGATCTGGTGAGCGGCATGTGGGATTTCGCACAGCGGAGTGAGCTTGCTCGTTAGGAGGCTGACCAAGTGGCACTGATGAGCTGGAAACCAGACTAGGTGTGAGCTATCCAGTTGCTCGTAACTATGAATATTAAGACTGTGTATAAGTAACTTGTGTGCTTCCATTGAGACGAAGCTGGCTGAGTAGTTCCTAATAGCTGTACGGGAATCGGAAAAAATCTTGGAGCTTCTCCTCATTGTAATTGCAAGTGCTATGCTTGATTCTTCGGCAGCGTGAATTTAGCTCGTTCTTAGTGACGCCGCGCTTATTAATTTACCGCTCTCATCGACCACGGCAATAGCGTAGCGGTTTCTCGATCCATAACTGGCTGCATCGACAAAAAGAGCTGAGCTTTGTTGTTGGTGCAGTTTACCCAGAATGCATTTGGCCCTGGCGTCCCTTCTGCCCTTGTGGACAGGATGAATATTCCTAGGTATGGGGTCCACAAGTAATTATCTCCACCTTCTTGGGTATTTGAACTTAGAGACGTGTCCTCCTCCAGGCCAGTATTCCGACTTCATCTAGAATTTTGCACCCGGGCTTAGTGTTGGAGAGTCTTGCAATTTGTGACATCGAATGCGCCTCAATGAGCTCATCTATAGTGTTATGAAGTCCTAACTTGTTGAGAAGTTCGGTACTCGTACCGTGCGGAAGTCCCAGAGCCCTTTTGAGTCCGGAGCGTATAAGTGTGTTTAGTTTAACCTTCTCTCCTTTCCCCCCCAGTTCAGGTGTGATGCAATGTACGTCACATGACTGATGAAGAATACTTGATATGCTCTGATTAGATTGTCCTCCTTGAGGCCTGCATTTTGATTTGAGACCCTGCCCAGGAGCCTTAAAGTACTGTTGGCCTGCCCTGTGAGACGGTTTAGGGCAGTAGCATTACAGCTCCTTGCGTCAATGAGAAAACCCAAAATTTTAATTGTGTCAACTCTGGGTATGACCCGTCCTGTGTTGTCTGTGATTTTAACTGGCAGAGTTTCTAAAGGCGCAAGGTTCCTAACACCCTGTCTTCCCTGTTTAAAGAGCAGCAGCTCAGATTTACTAGGTGATAGTCTGAGTCCGGTGCCCTTAAGGAAGGATTCTGTGGTGTCTACGGCTGCTTGTAGTGTCTGCTCTAGTACTGCGATTGACCCACTGGGGACCCACACTGTGATATCGTCAGCATATATGACGTGTCCCAAGCTCGGAATTTTGGACAATTCCTCTGAGAGCCTGTGCATGGCAATGTTAAAGAGGAGTAGGGACAATACCGAACCTTGTGGTGTGCCACCGTTGCCTAAATTGTATGGACTGCCTGTGACTGTCCCGAGTTTGACCCAAGCTGTACTATTAGCTAAAAGGACCTCACATAATTGTAAAAATTGCTTCCCAGGTTCAAGGTTGAGATTTCATGTAGGATATGTTTATGTGCCACCGGATCAACTGCTTTGATAAGATCTAGACCCAGGAGGCCCTTTACGTCCCTGCTAGGGTCGTCAATAATAGTACGTTTGATCATGAGCATGGCGTCCTGTGTGGATAATGTCTTCCGAAAATCTATGAGATTGTGCCTGAAAAGCTCTTGGTTTTCTGTGTTCTACTATCCTGTTATGAATAGCATGTTCGGCTACCTTGCCAATACATGGAGTGGAGTAGATGCCAGTAACCTTATTTTGCTACAGAGATTTAATTAGGTAACTGCAAATAATTTTCGAACTCGAGACGTACTATCCTAATTATCCAAGTGTCAATGAGGCATTTGTAGGCACAATCAAGGGACATCTTACTGCGGCGTTTTCAGTGACGTACAGTCGCGGACAGAATAAAATGGACCACGGGGTCTCCGAAAACGTTCAATTCCCGAGCACCCTGTAGCAGTAACCAGTAAAACTGCCCACGACAACGTTGTTAGCATATTCTAGTCGAGGTCCAAAATGCAAATACCAGATTGCGTTGTGAGGTTGGGGAGATATTCAGCTTTTTCTTAGATTTCATGGTCCGTAATATTCTGTCCGCGACTGTACAAATTGCGTACTTTTCCCGACTGATCAATAAACCCAGAACGAAAGCCAGAACAAAATCCAGAACGAAATAAACGGAATAAAGAAAGACATAGTGATCAAGCTAGTTTCATATCTGCCGCGCCCCGGCCGAAGTAACATGTCGCGTTTGGTGTTAGCTGGAAACAAGCTGTGATAGTTGTTGTCTTAGGGTAGATAAATTGCTCGGATGCCCTTCTTTCTTATTTTTTGGCACAGGACCTATCACTATAAAAGTGAATTGACAACGTCGGTGCAAAGGTTTAAAGGTGCGTGTTGTTTCGTCCCAGTCGCCATGTCTCTCTAATGAGCAGAAGGTAGAGATGATCCTTGCCTTGGAAGCTGCAAATGGCAGCAAGAGGAAGGCCGCAAATATATATCGGTTATGGAAGTGTGGTGGTAGACCAAGCGCATCGATTACCATCAGAAGTTATGAAGACATCAGAGAAACCGGCAGCTTCAGGAAATAGCGGCGGATGACTCCATCTTTGAGTCCTAGCCTACGCACGAATGTTCTAGCATTTATGGCCGCCAACTCTTATGCTACCATGCGGGACGTGGCCGCCCAAGTATCAGTTTCCAAGTCACCAGTTGGAGGATTCTAATTTCACCCTTACCATCTTAACAAGCACCAATGCTTGGAATATCGGGAGAATCGTCTAGATTTCTCGAATTGGGTCCCCACGAAAGTCGATGAGTTACAGGACTTTTTGAGCAACATCGTGTGCACAGACGAAGCCGAATTTTGTAGAAACAGCCAGGTAAATTTGCATAATGCACACTATTGGAGTGACTCTTATGCAGACTGGGTAAAGCGCAATCGGCACCAGTGCAAGTGGTCGTTCAATGTGTAGTGCGAAATTACGCCAGTGCTATAATCGGTCCCGTCTTCTTCGATCACACCCTGACTGAACAGCGCTACGCGGACGAAATCGTTGAAGGACTGGTGGATGAGTTTTTCAGCGAAGTTCCGCTGTCACGTGTTCTACTTCTGTGGTATCAGCAATGTGGGGCGCCGGCACACAGCAGCAGCAGAGCACGAAACTCGCTGGATGCACTTTTCATGCGCAATAGATTGGGAGGCACGGGCCTGTGAATTGGCCGGCTAGGTCACCTGACCTCTCTCCACTCGATTTCTTTCATTGGGGTTATGTGAAAGATCGCGCTTACATGATTAAGACGGACGTCGGTTTAGCTCAAGGCAAGAATAATGGATGTTCGCCGTAGAATTGCAGCATCGGGCATCAAGAAATCCACTAAAAATGTGATAAAGCGGACTCAGTACTGCGTAGCTGCAGAATGAGACCTATTTGAACACGCCCTCTAGGCAGCAGCTGGTGTTCGACGGCGCTTTCGAATTCATAGATAATAAGGAGACACTCAACTCTGATGCTCGTTTTGTGCAGACATCCCGAGTATATTACACCAGGGAACATTGCTTCTACTCGCCTCTTCTACGTTGTCTCGTGTAGGTCTGTGTTGCAATCGCGCTTCTCCGTTTCACGGTTCCTTCGCGGTTGATCGCGCAATTATACGAAACACTCTAGTGTACTACCACAACACCACGTCAGTTCCACCGAATGCTTACGCATCTTTCAGATAAATTCCCAAAAAAGATTTTGGGAGGACCTCTTTTTATTTTTATGTTCTTGTAGAGACGTCCCGATTTCCAAGCCGGCTCATTTAGAAGTGGCATACTTACTTTTTTGAACGCATCGTTTTTGTCTTTTCTCTACACGTGGGTCGCTTCCCGGTCTGTTTATTTCATTTTTTTATTTTTTGCCACGAACCTGTTTTTGCAGCACGTATACACTCTCATAAAAAATGAAACCGTCACTTTAATTTGGCTTTGGTCCGAAGCAAGTTTCTGGCGCGAAATATAACTGCACGGCACACTCCTTCGATGCGGTGCGAGCAAAGCCGGGATTTTGAAACATTCTATGCCTATTACATTGCTTTTCACGTTTCGTGCGTGGTCAGAGCGGTACTTCGGCTGCGTTATCAAGGCCGTTTTGTTATTAATATGATCAGTCGGCCGAGAGAGACGGATAATAAGTGTGATGCGGAAATGAGAGCAATGATTAGCCGCGAAGCTGCGAAACTTGCTGTTGGTGCTCCTTCCTTAAGTGATGCGCTGTCTTGGGGTTCGCGACAGGCAATGCAGTTGCTTTCAATTAGCTTATTTGATGGCATTGCTTTATGATGCAGGTGGGAGCGCAGTCACGGGGTATTTTTCATATTTCGTGAGGTTTCTTTGCCAGTCGGAAAAAATTGTACGCAATTAGAACGTCGCTGAGACACCCCACTTATTTGTCATTTGGGGGTGCCTACAAATGCCTCATTGACACTTTCATAATCAGGGCAGTACTTCTCGAGTTAGACAATTAATTGCAATCACCGAATTAAATCTAAGTACCGAAAGAATTACTGGTGGCTACCGCACTGTACGGAAAACAATATGCACTAGGTTTTCCTCGAGTAACGCAACTTCTATATTTTAATGTCTTGATGCATAATAGTTGGGGCACTCTGTATAATTCCCTCAGTAACCGTAATGAGGCCAAGCCAGATTCACTTGAAGTCAAAATCAACAACAGTCAAGCGCAGCAGAGCTTACGCTCGGACTCACAGAAAAAAAAAGAGAGAGAGAGAGAGAGAGAGAGAGAGAGAGAGAGAGAGAGAGAGAGAGAGAGAGAGAGAGAGAGAGAGAGAGAGAGAGAGAGAGAGAGAGAGAGAGAGAGGAGACTGCAGTTTCGCCGGAAAGGCGGAGCAGTATTAGTGATAGCGATGTATGCGACAATTACCCGACGGCCGATTACACCGCCAAGAGATGCCAGATTCTTGGTGATGCGAGAAGACTCAGGCTGTGAAATTGAACTGTCTCCGACTATGAGGTCTTGTAAATTCTCATATAAGGCCGTCACTTCAGTGAACAATTCTTCGAGGTCGAACGAAGTTTCTTCAAGTGCAAGAAGCATATATGTATATACGGGGTTCGGAAAGCTGGTCGGGCCCCAGCCCAACCCCGGAAAAATGAGAACTTTCCATCTATGAAACTAGAAAAAGCAGAAGAAAAAAAAAGAAAGTAAGTGCCATGTGTCTTATGTCTGTGCGCTTTGGTAATAGATAACAAAATATGCGCAGTCAAGTGCAAAAGTTAGAGACCATGGCATAAGCAAGAAAAAGTAATTTCTTCTAGCACGGCCGGGCAACATGAAATAGTATTACTGTATGACACTGGTCAAGCAGGCGCACGTAGGCAGTACCAGTCGATTCCAGCCTTTATACCTAGGCAGCCAAGAAAAAAAAAATAAAGATTAGCCGCACTTCTGCTTCTTAAACTTTCACATTCGAATATACCTGTAGCATTACACTCCAAGGGCAGCAGCGTCAGGTTTGTGAACCTGTGGTTAACGTGCTGACCATTGGGACGAATGCGCTTAGGACAAACTGCATGCACAGTTTTGTTTAGCTTCAAAGAAAGGCTGGCGTAAGGTACATACAAGAAGAGCTAAATGCATGCAGTGAGACATCTGCTGTGTGCCAACTGAAAATGATTTGTGTCTGGTGTTCTATATCACAGATAAAAAAAAAAAAAAAAACGTGGTCGGAGCCTTGGTTGACAAGTACCGCTCGGAATGCAGCCTTCTAAAATAATTAAATATTAACAACTCCACGAAGCCTGACAAAAATGCATTGGATGCTTGATTTATGACGCAAAAGTGTGTGTGGTCGTGTGCCGGTTCCTAGAAACATTGCAGTGTATTTGTAATATTCCATTTTCTTTCTATGCCGTTTAAAATTTTCACCTCAGCCACATGACTGCGTATTGTTCTTTTTGCTTCTGGCACTTTATGACACGTACAATACAGCCTCCACGACGCGCACAAGCGTCGGAAAAATTTAAAGCGCGCCCGTGAACCTTGACTTGGATAAACGTCGGTACTGTCGTGTATAGACACAAACATGCATTTAATGGTGCTCGCATGACGGCGAGTTGCTCATGAATGAACATTACACGAGTCGGTATTCAGCGACAGGTGGGTTTACAAAACACGGCACACACAGCACACACTCCGTGCGGAAGTGCGGCACGCATAAATATGAACGAGCACTCAGGCACCGAGGCGAGCTTAGGACAACCACAGGGGATGAGCAGCTGCCTTTCCGCGGGAGATGTTCCTTCATTATTAATTTGTTGAAGTATACAGACAATTTACTCTAAGGTAGATAGACGTGGGCTTACCACAATTATTCTTTGCCTATAACGTTCGTTTGCTAAGCACGAGGTTCGCGGCGTGGTGACCGCACTCTGATTGGGGGCGGAGGGCAAAAAATACTGATGTACATGAAAGAGTAGTTTGAAGAAATTCAAAAAACCAAAATCAATGCAAAGCCCTCCACTATTATTACGTCTCTCATACCAGACCTGCTGGTTCGGGATATCAAATTGGCAGAACTAATATTTTAGAGGACCAATAAAGCATTCAGATCCAACGCACACGTTGGAATCTGTATGCGAAGCAATGTTTTCGTGAAGTGGCTAATTAAGCGCCAGGAAACTAAATGGCAGGCGTACACGCGTCTTGTCATCTTACATAACGCATTAATCTCATACCGTGTTTATATTTATGCACCACGCATTATAGTGAGATTCAACGCTTATGTACAGCAATAAACATCGTTCTCAAGCTATGCCGAAATGCAAGCAGCAATTCATGCAAACGCACGCTATGAGACATCGAGAAAATGACGTCACGAAGACGACGGCAACGTTTGATGACTCTCGGGAGAAGAATGGTGAGGAGAGGTGCATGGAAAAGAGAAGTACTACACGAAAAGCAATGGTAAGATTGACTATTAGTCTTCCATTTCGTTGCTGCGTATGTGGCCTAATGGAGACGGGCGTGGCGACCATGCTCTTGCACGTGCTACGAGGTGGGATGCATGCGTCATTTGTTTCAAAGAGCTACTCGACGTCGGAATGGCCGTTGAATGTGTGCGACTGTGGCCTAATGGTATAGGGTATCGGGTTGTGCTGGCAGAAGAAGATAGCTATTTGTTGAGGGGCCTTGTCCAGATCGCCGTTCTCTGGTGGTAGGATTGAACATCAGTCTTTCTCAGCACAACAGGTGATCGCCACCTGTTGATGCCCTGTTATGATCACCTGCTGCGTTGAGAGACCACGAGGTTCGATCCAGACATGACAGAACATTTAAAGCGAGCTTTCTTAATGAACTCTCCCGGACATTACTGAGCGTGGATGATGACGATGATGCTACTGTTGCTGCTGCTTCTGCTGTTTTTGTTGTCTTGCAACAAAGCCCACACACGAGACGTTTAAAGCGAGCTTTCTTAATAAACTATCCTGGATATTGCTGATTGTGGATGATGCTGCTGCTACTGCTGCTACTGTTGTTTTTGTTGTCTTGCCGCATAGCTAACACACGAGACAGCATTCGTATCACGAATGAGCTTATGTGCAGCCATCCTATACTACTCATACAGATGTGATAATGGCTGGCTCTGTTTTCTATGGAATGAGGAAATGACCCAACAAACGGTACCTAAATATCCTCAGTTCAAAAAATATACTACGCCTTTCTTCTTTCCCTGGGTTTTGCGTGTCTACTGGGCCAGTTTCTCGCCGTGTGTAGTGAACCGATCCTGGAGACAGAGGCGCACTGGACTGGACTTGGAAAAATGTGCCGTTGTCGGATATATATAAATAAAGTGTAATGCATGGTGGCGTCAGTCACCGGATATCAGTCTCTGCGTCTTGCCGTCTCGCCTGGTAGGCGCGCAGTCGCTATGCTGCAACACGCTTGGCAAAGAAGATCAGTTTGATATAATTTAATTAACCGCTTCATGAAATTTTCACTTCGCATAGATACCAACATGTGCGTTGGATATGCAGATTTTTTTAATGTTCCATTTGTGAACCATTCGCCACGACAGCAACGACAGCCATGGTCAGCAATAGCGAAGAGTGTTCACAAATAATGTCTCGCTTTAAGAAAGGACGACTTTTCTCGCAAGAGGAAAGGGAAGAAACGAGGACAATATAGAAGCAGTAGCAATAAGCTAGAATCAATTTACATGCTGTTCAAGATCATACGCTATGAAAGTTAGGCGCTCACTTTTAGGATTTGGGACAGATAAATAACCACTTTCGGATGCGTAGGGTTACTGTTCTTAAAGTTGGAGGACTGTCATGCATCGTCAAACGTCAGTGAATCTGTCTCAACTGGCTCTATGAATCGTGGTGTAATTGAGCAGGCATACACTATCCGTTTGTTCTCACGCAAAATATGTCATCGCCGCAAGCAGCTAGACATATGTCGCTTAGATACTATGAGCGCTTGTCTAAACCTTTACGTAGCACGGTGAAAACGTCGTCCCCTCCTTTCCGTACATCGCACAGGTTATACCTTCCTTATTTCTCCATCGTCACCATGTCGGTCTTTCTATGGCTTCCTCGCATTTCATCGTCGTCGTCAGCATTTAGTCTTCGTTACCGCGCGGCGCCCGTTCGAAAGCATTGCCTAGTATTGGCAGCTGCTATCACAAATCAACCAAGCACAGGTTATAGACGACAGTTTCGTTATATAAATTAATTCGATTTGAATCTTAAGATTATTGTTCTGCGCAGTAATGAGGGGGGGGGGGGGGCAGTGCTAGTAAATTAAGTTACCCTCGGGCCTATGCAGAGATTGGGACGTGTTGCTAACTTACATCTTCGAACGCGGGACAGGTCCTTGATGATGCGGCGAATTTGTCGTGGCTAAACTGAAGCGCAATCTTCTTTCCCGAACGTTACAGTGCAATGACGACCATTTGATTTCATTGCATTAATCTGGATACTGCGTTTTCGACTACTGGAGCATAAATAATAATGGATTTATGTAAGCACTAGCTGCACGCGTTCGAAGCGCAGTCTAGATGAGGGTGAGCGAAGGTAAGGTACACTAACATAAGAACATAATGTCGGAGCTTCGCAAGTTTATGTGTGCAGTACGCAGTGCGCAGGCTTTCGCACGGATGGGCGTTGCGTGTGCAGTGCATTAAATGTTTTTGTTTTACGACATGCATGAGTTCAACAGCAATCATTTTCTTTTCTCCCGGTGTGTATGGATGTGGTCACTACCTTCGTGTGCACAAATGTAATCGCGCTAGCTGCGTCTCCTAATTTTATGTGTGCTTCCGGTCATACAATTACTAAACGATTACTAGAAGTTACGCCTGGAGCTGCAGTGCTTCAGCTACCGTCGGAATGGATTTGCGCAGTCTTGGTGCTTGTGGCTTAGCACGTTCTCGTGCCGTTATTTAGCGCCTCTCTCCTTTCTAAACCCTTCCTAAATTTCAAAGAGTGCACAAGTTTTGAAAAGAAAAGGCACGAAAGCGATGCCTTTCTGCGCGCATTCATAATCATTGCGAATTGTTGTGTTCATAATGAATTTTCGTTGTTGTTGTAAGTGGTCAATTTTCAAACTAACAAAGCCACTACGAGGAAAGAAGTAGGACGGTTGGTCAAGTTTATGTATTACCCATAATTTCTATGCTGGCTGGACCACCGTATTTGCAGCTCCTGTAGGCACTAGCACCACAATTCCTCTAGTAATTTTTGTATGAGAATTTATTCCTCCGGCGATCCGCGCACGGTATCGTTGGCCATTTTTATACAGAAGCATTTATTATTTTTTTTAATTCTAACTTTTATTTTGTTCATTTCGTTCTCTCTCTCTCTCTCTCTATTGATTATTTATTTTTTGCGAAATTCAGAAAGATAAGTATGCAATCGTAAATAATATACGCTGACCGCTCCGGGGAAGTCAGGACCAGCTGTGGATGACGTCATCAGATATTTTGTTTCTGGTTCTCTACGGAGTAAGCGTACTATTCGACCTACCAAGTGGGCAACCGGTTGAGTGAGCTGCGATGCAGTGCATTGACCGCAATGGTCATTTTGCCTGCTGTTTATTTTGTTGCCTCGTAAACTTACGCGACTGTATACCTAATTTTCACGAATTCCGCCCGCGAAAGTTGATTACAAAGGCGTGACACGTACGCTTTTTATTGTCGCGGCATCAAGAATATAACCGTAGTGCAGGAAAATTCGACTGATTCCACAAACACTTTGTGTGGGCAAGCTATACGTAAGAATTAGTAAAGGCAGGGCGCAGAAGTCCAGGACCAGTTCAAGCATGAACCAACTATAGTCCAAGCAAGAGTTTTACTTACTATACGTAAGACAGTCTGCTCGAGATGCCGCTGCGTTTTCCGCAATTCGCACTTGCAAACAGAAGCAGTTCTGTATTTGTGTGCGTGTGTGCTTGTTCGTTATATGTTTTCTCTCATCTTTCGCAGCCGCTTTCCCCCCTTCCCCGGTACAGGATAGCCAGCCAGAGAAATCTTCTGGTTAACTTCCCTGTCTTTTCTTTGCTTTTATCTCTCTACCTGAAGAGCGGCGTAGAATGCATGTCAATCGACTCAGTGGGTGCCGACGTGACAGAAGAAAAATGTATTCGCATGTCACGCTTTTTCTACAGATCATCAAGAAGTTCAAGGACACTGTCGTGGGAGGCTGTGGATATTTTGCTACGGCTAGGGATTTTTGTTTCATTTTGCGTGCGCCTAAGTACGCGAGTGTTTTTTTTAACGCTAATTATAGGCAGGACGCGCCAACAGGAACAGGACACGAAAAGAGCGGATAAGATGTGCTGACGTCCTGCCTTTCCTCTCTGTCTCTCTGCTCCGCATTGAGCCGGTTATTCGCCAACTGGCGTGCTTATTATTTTTGTTTTACCTTATCGATTTTTTGTACTATCGTATATCGTTAAAATGTGGCCGCCGCGTCGGGTAATATAGAATCGACGACCTCGTGCAGGGGTAGCGAAACGCCACGGACACTGCATTACAGCGGGGGCTAAGTCGCTCCTTTTTCACCAGTTACGTGAATTAAGAACTACACATATTTTCCTTTTTTGGCAACTGAAGAAGCAGAGAAGTAGTAATAAGACGAATACTTGCAGTAACTGGCCCAATCACGGTGTGTATCGCAGAAAGAAAGCATGTGTAACACAGCTTCGTATCAATCGTTTCTCGCGGAGAACGTGTGGTAAGCAAGTCTCGTCGTCTTTGCTGTGCGAACCGTATGTTTTACAAGACAGTGAAAAGAGGACACACGTAACGTACAAACCGGCAACAAACGGTGACTATGCACGCGTTAATTTTGCAAGCCGTAGAAAAATCGAGGAACAAGCGTCGACTTCCGAGTTGCTTCTCGACCATCTGCGGAAAAAAAAATCTAGTCAAAGAAACAAAGGACAAGAGAAGGGAATTCATGTCATAATAAATGATGCACCAACTGGCCCGGATTTCAACTCTCGTGCTTCTCAACCCTTCGATGCCTCGCCGAATCAGAAACCACGTGTTCGAAAGACCGCTGGAAGCGTCGGTTGTCATACGAAGCATGGTATAAGCGAACGAAGCTCTGCACTCACCTTGCTGACATTCTGGGCGGTCCGTAAGTTTCCACCGCGCAAACAACCGGCGAAATCCAGCCACACACACAAAAAAAAGGAAAGAAAAGAAAAAGAAAACGGGTGCGCTAGGCCGTACACTGCAAGGCCGCGGACCCTCACGCACGCACACCAGTCATCGCGCAGGCATCGTAACAAACGAAACGCACGCACATACACACACAATAAAACGCCTTCGTTCGCGAGCGCACTGCACTGCTGTGCCTGTGCCCAGAGTCAAACGACGGAGAGGAAAAAAAAAAAAAAACGAAGAGATGCGGTGAAGTCGGCGCAGGCTTCGGAGGGCATGCGGCCGAGGAGGTTCCTGCGGCCGGTCGCCCGTTGCGTGGAAAACTGCGCCGCCTATTTCAGTGCGTTGCGTTCCGTCTTCTTTCTCGAGGTAACGTCCAGACGAGCGTGACGTATATACGAAAGCGAGGAGAAAAACAAGAGGCAGAAAACCTGAACGCCCCGCAGCGAACGGTGCTATTACACCGAGAGCGCATCTCGGGCGAGAGTGGGATGACCTTGGAAACGTCCGACCGCCGGTAGTGAAAGGGGAGGTAAGAAAGCGCCAAGGTGAGATTCGCGAATTGCCCTTTAGGAAGTTGTGCTTGAAAGTCGGCTTCCCAAGGCGAACGAAGAAAGTGAGTTTTGCTTCTCGGGTGCATGGTTTGTGACTGTGTTATAGGTACAGGCAACGGTTAGCCCCGAAGATCGACGTTCGACGAGAGCAAGGTTTTCCTTGTTTTCCGCCATACCGGCATAGAAAAACCGGCTAGGCTCTATAAAGGGATGTTCTGGCGCACCGTATGTAATGTAGCATGCTGAGGCGGTCAGGTTGTGACTAATCATCGTCATAGTCGCACGAAAAAGAATTGTACGGCCGGTCTTACGTTACTGACTGCATGATTAAAAACAATCTTTTCTCGTTTCAATGATATCCTGCTGAGTGGCAGAGCACCATGGCCACACAGCTTGCGCGGACGGGTACCTTTGCCATAAACCAACTATACACCATAAAGCACGTGTCTACAGGCCCTTGCTTTTAAGGGTCCTGATCAGGCAGTCGTGTTACTTGCCCCGACAGATATTACTGTATCATCTCCTCGTAACGCATACTTTATATTTATAGCAAAACCTCCCTAACCATTGCCACAATATTATTAGATACATGTTTTACGTACTTAACAGCGGCAGATTTTCAGTCCTCTTCACAGCAATGATACATCTACCCTTAGAAATAGATTTACCATTGAAAATTCATGATAACTTGCTTGGGGCTCTTCAGTCATCCCTGGCCTTTGCGCCACTGAACACCACCGATCATCACCATATTTCAGGCGTGATGTATACATACATACATACATACATACATATATATATATATATATATATATATATATATATATATATATATATATATATATATATAATCTGGAATTACTAATGAATTCAGAGAAAGGGAATGTAAATTCGTCTGTCAGTTTATTTTGTAATTACCAGCGTTATACGTGATTATCAGTCACACATGGGGTGAACTATGGTGAATCAGGCAATTACGTAAATATCTTTCCTGAAATTATATAAAACCTCAAGGTGATACAGAACAAATTTATCGCTACTTAAGACAATGATGTTGCCGAGATTATACACAACAAAGTGCAGTCAAGGTACAAGACTTACAATATTCAGTAAAAAAAGAAAACGTCAGCAGTTGTTTGCGACCTTGCAGAATTACACACCGATTTCGAGCCAAGCTGTTCTTTTTTCCGAGCAGTTTAAATAGAGTTCTGGTTTCCTGTAATTACAGTTTAAAACGTTGCTCGTATTTGACGGTTCCGTTTGAAACCTTGCACGTGTGCAACGCTTTCGAGTACTTATTGTTAGGAATTTTTAAGAGCTTATAATTCGTCAGCACACATTTTGCTTCGCCTGAACATTAACTGCGGATCGGCTGCATGGGTAATTTATTGTAAATGTCGTAATTTGTACCCTCACTTTCAACTTCGCCTACACATTACTCATAGGGCCATAACGCGCTCCTTATTTTGGCCTAATATAACCAAGATACCTTCATTAGTTCGCCGAGGACCTCCCACAAACCCACTACGAACGTCTTATCACGTATGAAAATAGGTAAAAAAAAAAGAAAGCTAGGGTTCAGTAATAATTTGCGACGCTTCTAACTCGATTAGGAACGTAAAAATTTTGTCAGACATGGCACTTACCATGACCACCGCTCCCATTTGTACGAAATATAACCTTGTTGTAACCTACAGCTATGTCGAAACAATGGAAAGCAAAGCAGATAGCGGCCATTTCACACAAGACATATTTTTTATCAAAAGCTTCGTTTGATTCAATTCATTCAACTTCTCACAGAGATTTTCATAGCGTTCCCCCCATTTTCGCTTAATTTGATCTTTGCGGCATTTGTAGTTCTACCAGGGCAACGGGTTAAATTCTGCCCCTTTCGTTAGACACACTCACATATATATGCTCTAAAGTGCTTGCATGCGTAATTAATTACCACAGCCTGAATTACACGGCCACTTTGAACTTTGCCTACACATCAATCATTACCTCGTCCTTACTGTCACCAAACATAAAAAAAGCTGCCTTGTTTAGTTCACCAAGGACACCACGCGAAACAAATATACGTATCATGCAGTTAAAAAAAAAGGCAGGAATGAGAAAACGAGTATTTAGTAATTATTCGTGACGCTTTTAGGTAAGCCAGGAACATTAAAACCTCTCGACACATTGCATTTAAGCTGCGCCTATTCCTTATAAATATAAAGTTTGTGATATGCAGAGTTCTCTTGAAAATTTCGGAAATGTAGCTCATAACGGCAGCTTGACACTTTCGAACGCTATCTTCTGACTTTTAAAATTTTTTAAAAACCTTTTTCCAAGTGCGGTATTTGATCAACACGCATTTAACATCGCACACAAGCTTGGCGTAGCGTTCCCCCTATGTTTGTAAAATTTGACCTCTGCTGTAATTGCGATTATGCTAGAGCAGCGCTATAAGTTTTACCCCTCTCGTAAAACACACTAATAACGCTCCAGTCCATTTATTTGCATGTGCAATTCATTGTAAAAAGGCGCATTTAACCCGTATATTTGAAACGTTTCCTGCATGTGTTACCCATACCAGGCCCCTCGAAATCCCCAAAGGTGAACGAGGTGCCCTGTTTAATTCACCGAGGACACTGCGAGCCTTGTATGACGAATAAAAGCACGGGGAAAACGAGGGTTCAGTAAATATTTACAACGTTACACTAAAAACATGTACATGAAAGTATCGAAGCGCATTACACTAAAAATTATCCTAATTTTCACAGAATTTGAAGTTCATACCTGTTTTAGGAGTCTGGGAAACATTTGGAATAACGACAGAATAAGACTTGGAGCGCTTGATTAGGTAACTTTCTACAAAGGCTGCAATAAACCCACACATATGAAAAATTTATTGTTCGTCACTTTGAACACGATGCCTACTTCAATGAAATAAAAACACCGTGCTTCGCATAGTTTACCGATGAAACCAGGAAGAGCAACCAAATGCCTTGCATAACGCATACAAGTTGGGAGAAAGCAGGTATTTAGTAAATACTTTCAAAGCACATAAGTAACCTAAACAGTTCAAACTTTCGCTATATATATCAGCCATAAAGTGGCCTCCATTTATTGAAAATACAAAACCTATACTTTTTTTCCCTTCTGCAAGGGAACCTGTGCTAGTGTAACTATTATGTTGGCACAGCCCAAAAATAAAATGGACAATGTCAGAAGTGACGAATGTCGATTGAAAAAAAAAAGGCAAGGCAGTGTTGTAATGGTATTGTAATAGGTCTGCACATTCAACAGCGTCGTTTTCTTAACCATGAAACACAAAACAAAAACACGACACAAAAGAAAATCCGAGGACACCTGAATACTTCTTATGAGTTGGTAATGCGAAAGTATTAATGTCCACTTGAACGCCGCTGAGTGGTCCTTAGAGTTGTGAACTCCTCGCCGGCTAGCGAGCGCGTTGTGATTTGGCCTTACCGAGGCCCAATTAGAACGCGTGTGAGAACTAAAGCCCCTTCATGCACGTTTGCGCCGACCAGGTTAAGTAGCGCCAACCTACCCTCCTCCTCCACGCTCCTTCCTCGCTCACCCTCTCAGCTCCTGGCGTCAAGCGGAACTTGCGAAGTCCCAGCTTCTCATTTAGGCGGAAGCGACGTCACTTCTGCATAGAGGTGCGAGCGTACAAGCGAAAATTCAGGAACCGGAAATTCCGGAAGCGGAACGACCGGAAACGGAAACCAAGGAAGCGGAAACCCCGAAAGCGGAACTGGTATGAGCGACGAATCAGGGAACAGCGACGCACAACAAAGGTTGGCGCTTCTTAGCAAAAGCGGCGTTGACGCGTGGATGGAGGGGTTTTAGTGAGAACCTGCGCGGACATGGAACGCGCGGATAACGCAGGCTTTCGAGAGCGAGAGCAAGGGTGACGTGGCGTCGCGGCGATGCCCTTTCCCCTCGCACAACACCTCGTACTAACGCTGCAGTAGGCGTCCCCTTTCGCCGGCTCGGCTCCGTCGAGGCGCGCTCGCGAAGTGGTGTCTAAGCCAATGGGAAATTAGGTGCCGTTTCGCTCCCACAAATGACAGACGCCGGTTTTTCGATGAATGGGCCACTTGACGCTTTCGCACCAAAAACGGATCGGCCGCACAGAACAACCGCTGCCAAACCAACTCGCGCAGCTTTAGTCGACATTCTGAAGGTCGTTTTAACCAACATATCAAGGATAAATGGTGATTACACAGCAGCCTCTGGACGTACACACACACATACCCACACATAATCCAACAATTTGAGGCTGACTAAAATACTTTATAATCCCTCGCCCTTAGGTTAAATACAGCTAACTACTTTTATGTATTCAAATACGATTAGGCGGTTCCAAGAAACTGGGCATGATGCAAGAAGCGCAACGTGAAATTTGTAATGGCAGGAACTGCCTAGCGCCAGCTTCTTTCCGCAATGACAGCGTTTATGGCGCACCCCGCTCGTCGTCTGCTACACCTGTTCGCAGCGAGGCACGAAAAACAATCCTCACTGCCAAAAACAGGAGATAGGCAACGAAGAAAAGCATTACTTACGTGACTCATGCATTCAAAAAGAAAGATGTGGTCTCAGATTTTGTTGTATTTTCGAGACTGCCGCCGATTTCAAAAGTAGGGAGGGGGGTAGGTAGTGTACTTTTCCCCTCCATTTCTGACAGCGCGTGGGGGGGGGGGGGGGGGGGAAGAGCCCCCCTGACCCCTTCCCCCACCCCGGTAAATACGCCTACGAATATAGGGAAGCTAATGATAGTAGCACCCTCTTGTCTGCCCTAAACGTGGGGAAGGGAAAGTGAACTGTGCGGAATCATGCAGTGAACGCCTCGAGACAAGCACAAATTCATTATTTTCCAACTCAAAGTCACTACCTTAGAGGGCCCGAGTGTTCGTTGCAAAGGACGCGGTGACCAAAAATTAACACAATAGGGCTCCCAACCTCAAGGTTACCGACGGCCGACAGAGCTACTCCTTCCCCTCGTCACCGTCTATCAGGAGGCCGGCACCATAGAATTTCATACAATAATTATTGTATGAAGCTCTATGGCCGGCACCGTGAGGCGCTCGCGACACCCGCGATGTTTGGTGGCGCAACCCACCACCCCGTTCCAAAGGGGACGCTCATAACATCCATCCATCCATGCTTGCAATATTTCTTTTCGAGTCGCTGTTCTTTCGCGGTGGCTCAACGGTCGGGTAGCCAAAGAGCCTCGTACTGTTGCGTATTGAACTGAAACCACAATGACAAACGCACCAGGGGCCTGCAGCCGCCTGGTAAACTCTACGGTTTTCCGGGTAAATGGTATTAGCATGGAGAACTGCCATCCGCAGAATCAAATGAGTCGGAAAGCGAGAGAGAGAGAGAGAGAGAGAGACGTTTATTATTAGAAACAGTGTCCCGAGCGAGAGTTAACCGTTTTTCTCAATGCTTGCTATTATTCGCGGTAGCACTGTCTCTTCGCCTTGTACCTCAGTCATGACAGATTGCTCGTAACGACGAGAATATCCCTGCAGCTTCATTTCGATGCGCTGTGAACGAGGCACTGTGCGTCGGTCGGCTGATTTGCACGCGCGACGCAAATTGTGCTTTTCCGTGTTTTCTTGACAGCGTGCGCTTTTGTACCGCGCGCATTTTTGTAGGGGCAAGTTGCGAGCAGTTGAGCGCTTTAGCACAGGAGTATGATTGGGTAGCCTATTCGCGACAAGAATGCAGAGTGTACTGTGTGATTTCTTCGCGAGTTGTGCTGCGAGAGGAGGATGTAGTGACAGGCCGAATCACTTTGGCTTTCAGTCGTCTTTTAACACCGATACAAGACGGGCATTTTAGATCGCGATCAAACCCAATTCGGAATAAACTTTGTGATTGCGATCAAGAATGGTCATTGTTGCGCGGTCCAACATTCCAGATCACGTTGGTCAAGCTCACCAGCGTGACGATGCAGATGACTGCCTGCTTGCACGATCTACTGCATTCGGATCGTGCAACACCGTGTTCGAAAGTGCCCATGTACAAACACTCTATCCGAATTGGGCTCGATCGCGATCCAAGTGCCTGTTTCACATTGGCATAAATTTGTTATAGATTTCAAGAAAAAGAAAGGTGACTTCCGTCTTTCTTGAAAATTGCCACAGAGGAGCGGCTTCACAATATGTCCACGTCACTAGACCTTGTTTTGTTAAGTGTTCCTTCAGATTTAGAACAAAAAAACTCAGTGCCCTTCCACTCTGTGAAGAAGGATGACCAGCGAACCTGGGAATGTGAGCCCCTTAATGGCGAACTGCACCTTCGCCGCGGGTCGGCCCGACATTGCACTATCTTCGGGATTGGTCCACGTATGGGGAGTGCGTCACGCCTGCTTCACCTCCGCCGCGGGCCTGCCCGGCTTTGCAGTATGTTCGGGATCGGTCCATGTATGGGGAGTTTTGTGTCTACACGGTCACGATCCTGGGGGAAGTAGCGCTTAACAGCTTCGCTGTAAAATTGGTTACGTCTTTGTGTGTCTTAGTTAATGAATGAGGACAAACACAGGAGCACTGGCACGAGAACGTTCGCGCGGTAGCGCCGAGGGGCGCCAACGAACTAGCTATGGAAGAAAACGACGACGCTGGAGGCAATCCTGATGATGATAGTTTTGTGTTAACACACGGACACGATCCTGGGGAAAGTAGCCCTGAACAGCTTCGCTGTAAAGAGAGTTACTGGGGGCCTGATCGGGAATGTAGGGGTGGGTGGTCAAGCTCTTCTAAATCACGACTCATATGAATGCATGGGTGACAGGAGATTTGTGAGGAAGGGAGTTGTGCATGACGAGGATGCCTCTTGTCTCCAATTCTCGTCGTTGATTTTCCTTTTCACATTGACCTCATGTAGTTTCCATTAAATGTCGGCATAATATTCCCCTGTTGTTATGCCAATCACCAGGTCATATATCAGCAGTATCCCTTTCCACGTCCAAGAAATTGGTCGTTGCCACTTTTCTCCCCAAGCGTCAGGTCGTTAAATATTATGTGTGTGTGTGAGAGAGAGAGTGTATTTGTGTGTATGGCGTATGTGTGTACGTGCGCGCGTGTGTGGGGGGGGGGGCGTCTTTTATTGCATAGACTGTTGCTTTGTTTTTGGCTGTCACTGTACAGCTATGCCTCAAGCCAAGGTACAAGGCGAGTGGGAAAATCTTATGGGTCGCTTTCATAGAGGCTCGAAAGCTCTTTTGATGAATGCAAGTGGTGGTGCAATCTTGAGGTCTCGAGGCACCCATAGTGGCGACACTTCTCACATGCCCAGAAAATTACATGCCCAACATTTGCACAGTCAACTATGTTTTTGTTTAGCCTATTTCGTGTCATGACATGCAGGGCGCATATGGCTGTAGCGCTCGCTGTTTTCTGCGTAGCGACCCTGTTTCACGGATACCCTGCCGCGCGCATTTACGTCAACCATCGCGTAGCAGAAGGCGCGGTATCATGCATGGACACTCGTAATGATAGGGTTGAAAAGAAAGAAAAACAGTGATTCGTATTCACGCCTAATTTAGTATGCGGAAAAGTCTGAAGCATTTATTTTTGCTTCGATTTTTTTTTTTGCACGAAGCTGTTTGCTACAGACCTGAACAACAGCTTTTTGATCAATGAAGGATCACGTGCCTGTCGCCGATGTAAGGGTTAAGTTGTTGACCTGCTTCCTTGTCGTAAACTCATCTCATACACTACATGCGATCATTGCTGGTCAAATTGCACGCGGTAATGACTCAGGCGAAGGCCGTTTGCTTGCACAAGGACGAGTTATGGTAATTAACCAGGTAATGGGCGCTTGGTGGTCCGCCTCTTCGGAAAGCCGCTGCGCAGGTTTTCACTTGTGACGATCATCGTGGCGCCTGTCTTTGCGGAAAATATCGGTCTTTGCGTTTCTCTCTGATTACAAACTATACTTTTGTATTTCAAGAGCAGCAACAAAAACAAAAGAATCTGCAGACTTCAGGGATTCCTGTGACTCTGAAATAATTTACCGAGACAGCAGTAGGCTTTCGCAGCTAACACCGCTATCTCTTGAAGAACAACATCACTGAGTTCTTTTTTTTTGTGTGTGGATGGTGAGTGCGTACCAATTGTGGAGGATCGGCCAATAATCGGATGGCATTAGAAAATACGTTTTGTTCTTGTTATAATACCATTGCGAGGCACACAACGAGGTCCTCGTCCACTGCAGTATTGATGTGCGTCCTCCGAAATGCATACACACACGCCACCGAGTCTCGGAGTCTGTATGGCGTGCAGCCACTCGCATAAATTATCAAGTGTGAATGTTCCGCGATAGCACAATATATAGCTTATTTGCCCCGTTCCGAAGTGTATTTGACGCATGGTTGTGATTTCTAATTCCGAGTGGCAGTGACGAGAAAAGTGTTGTTAGGTAAGCGCTTATTCTACTGTCGTCCGGACGTAGCGCCTAATGTGTGGAAATAATAGGGCAGTTGAATTTCGTGATCTCTTTTAATAGCAGGTCTATGTGGTTATTTATGAGGCGACTGATACAGGGTGTCCCAGCGATCATGCAGCAAGCTCTAAAGAAAGAACAACTATTGTACGTGTGTGATGTTCCACGCCTTGTTGAGAAATGCTCTGTATTTTTGGTCCTTGACATTCAATTAGCAA
The DNA here is from genome assembly GCF_023375885.2 of Dermacentor andersoni. Taxonomy (NCBI): domain Eukaryota; kingdom Metazoa; phylum Arthropoda; class Arachnida; order Ixodida; family Ixodidae; genus Dermacentor; species Dermacentor andersoni. The sequence continues at coordinate 131,382,458 of NC_092818.1, forward strand.
ATATAAAAGTAATTAGGTAACCTTTTAATTGTCAATTGGGCGTTGTAGAGAATTGTAAGAGGCGTTAAAATGAGATGTTTCCAGCAAGGCGCACATCGCGTTTTCACTTTTTTTCTGGCGAAAAAGAAAAGATTACACCAGAACTTAGCACCGGTAACTGTACAGTACGCGATAGCACACTTAGATAATAATGATTCTGACGTTGCGAAAGCTGAGCGCATCAGAGACGACCTCTCACACTCTCATTTATCAATGTTACGTTTCTATAACGTGTGTTTCTATTATGATTTAGTGCACACCGTGGGATAGTAGTTTATGCTCAACAGACCTAAATCATCATGTTAGATACCACCAAAGTAGGTGAGGCCTGCCTATAATGCTGTAAAGAAATGCGTACCTGATGGTGAGACTGAACCTCAGTCTTCCAGCACAGCCAGCCCAGTGTTCTAACCATTAGACCACTTTCGATTTTTTCCTCGCTTTATTGATTAGACCACGATCGCACGCATGTTTTCCTCGTGCTAAAGTCGTTATTTGAAACGTCTGACGCATGCGTCATATGCCAGTTTCTCGCACACTTCCTTCGTAACAGCTAGCGCTTTGAGATGCTGTGCTAGACTGCGGCGTGATAATAAGGCAATTACGTTATGTTGTACTGGAAAATGTTTTTGCCATGGTTTTTGCGCATGTAGAAGGAGCCTTGCCGGAGGGTATATGTCTTTCTTCCGCAATAAACTTTAGTTGATGGTTCCCGCCGGTCCCATCGTCTTTGTCTTGTTTCCGGGTTACCGCAGCTTCTAAATTATTTTTTTTTCAATTTGCTAACTGGTATTGAATAGGTGGTTGCTGACCAGCATGCGTTCACCGTGAATTGAAATGACTGCTGCTGTCAATATTGTGTTGTCGTAATATCAGTCACAAGATAGCCCATACTGGGCTACGGTAGATTAATTCGCTGCCCGCTGCTCTATGGAGCTCATTGGTTTTGAAAAGTGAGCCGCTGATCTATTGCCAAGGCATAAATTTTTTCTATCAGTTCTGTCGTATAAACTCCTTGTGGGGCTTAGCAAGCACTGGTACGTTGATTGATCACGTAAGAAAAGTGGCGTAGAGGTTTATACAAGGACGTTCATCTACGCAGTGTGCTGTGTTCTTATATGCGCCATCCGCTGCGCTGACGCGGCGTTTTCCCAATGAGAAGACAGCATATTGGCGTGCAGGTGGTACTAGCTCGTCCTATATAATACTTTCCTTATTTTAGCTCACATTTATTCACGATTCCTGTCGCAGCTGTGGCCCGATATGTGTGCTGAAAATTTTTTTACATAGACGCTGTATATGGCTCGGATCCCGGAATTTTATCGTCTCCGTAGACAGAACAGTCGACAGAAGACCATTACACGAATTGAAGCAAAAAGCGCCTATCTCCATTGGAATTACGCATGCAAGACACACCCCAGTATTCGTTTCAATAAATAAAAGCGCAAAACAAGTGTCAAAACTACATAATAAAGAGCAAAACGAGAACAAGGTAAAAGCGGGAGTTAAAAGAAATCATAATAGATATGTTGCAAAATAAGGAGATAGGTACAGGCATATATATAGATTTTACTAAGGCTTTTGACTTGATAAACCACATAATTTTACTGCATAAACTGGCAAACTATGGTGTCTGAGGAAAAGCTCACGACCTTATGAGATCTTATTTGTTGAACAGAACACAATATGTAGACATTAAGTATTCGTTGTCTTCAATACAACATATTAGGGCAGGAGTCTTCCAAGTAAGCATTTTGGGACCGCTCTCATTTTTAATCTGTATGAATGATATTGTACAATGTGCAACTGATGGTAAGATTGTATTCTACGCTGATGACATTTCGATGTTCATATCCGGGAGATCAGAACGTGACATTGAAGACAAAGCAATCAGAATACAGAATGCTTTGAATACATGGGCAAAATCAAACTGTTTGAAGATGTATTCTAAAAAGACAAAAATAATATTGCAATTTCCAAAAGGGAAGGTAATTTCTAGGCCGTTGAACGTGTTCTCCAGCTCTGATAATGTTGAAATAGTAGATTTTGTTAAAATCCTTGGCGTTATATTTTCAAAGCATTTGACTTGGAATGATCATATTGACTGTAATAGATCAAAAGTGTCTTTAGCTGTCAATATTATGTTGCGCCTGCGCGGTATTCTTCCTGTCAAGGTTAGGCTGTTGCAATACAACTCATTAGCTATTCCTCTCATGCAATATTGCTGTACCGTTTGGGGCACTATATACGGGTGTCACAAATTTATCCAAGCTTCACCTTCTTCAAAAAAGAGCTGTAAGATGCATTGCTGGTCTGCCTTACTGTTCCCTCACACATCACTTGTTTTTAAAATATGAAATCCTTCCAACCTATAATTTATACAATCATAGACTTTTAATGATCTATAAACGCTCATCACCAAGTGATGTACATTATATTTGTTATCTGGCAAAACTTGAGAAAAACAAGCATATCCTGCAGACTAGACATAAAGAAATTTGGTTTGTGCCGACACCCAGGGCATATCATACCGAGCAGTCTCTTTCTAATACTCTTCCGGTATTAATAAATAAATTACACAAAGAATTGTTTTACCCTTTTGAACACCGAAGCGATGCTATTAAGCAATTTTTTTCTTAGAAAAATTACGTGATGATATTGCGCTCAGTTTAAAGCTATACCGTCTTTCTCGTTTCCCCATAACCTGTTATTTGTTTTTCTAATGCCTGTGTTCGTGTTGTAATGCATAGCGCTGCTTTTTACAAAGTGTTTTGCTATCTTGTTTCAGTGTTTATTTGTAAAAATGAAAATCTCTGCCCGTGTACTGTACTGCCAAGTTGATAAAGGGGGCAGGACCTCTGTCAAGCTTGCGAGCTTTTAGTCCTGTCTCCTTCTCTGCTTAAGAGAAAATAAAGACTCAATTGAAAGTGGACTTGTCTTTTTCAAGGCCTCGAAAAAGACAAGTCCACTTGTCGAAACGACGGCTCCCGCTTTTACCTTGTTCTCTTTATGCTCGTCGTCTTGAATTTCAATCTCCCGTCTTCCCCGTGTTTTCCCCAAAACTGTAACTGCGAACCACGTAGAGTCCGCCGCATGCATTTCCCGGTAAAGATTACAGTTGCATAAGCTGCGTTTACCTGGAATCGGCAGCTGCAGCATATAAAGCAGGGAGTGAAGTCACTACAGTTGCATATCTAAAAGAAGAACCCACCTAGCAGCTGATTTCATTTGTGTTGCGATGGCGCCATGGGAAGGCCACGCATAGTTAGGACTCCCGAAGAACAGCGTGAACACGATGAGTGACGACAGGAACAGCAATGTCAATACGCACAATGGCGTCGTGCCCAGGCTTGGCAGGACTCAACGGTTCCTGCCCAAAGCAAGCCGCGCAGAGTTAGGACGCCTAAAGAGTAGTGCGAATACGATGTGGCGTGAAGACTAAAGATGTAATCTCAACCTTCGCAGTCTACAGTTATCTCAATACATTCAAAGCCGACATTGAGTGCTTCATGCATACTGTCTTCTCTGGGGTGAAGTATCACCTCACACCGGTGATGATTGTTGGAGACTTCAATCTGCACATTTCAAGACCAAGGAAGAAATGGTTTTTCCAGTTCGTGACAGAAGAGCTTGGTTTCATGTGCTTCTGCAATCCAAGTCAACCAACCACTGTGCACAGGTCGTGTATATATTTAACTTTAGCTAAGAATCTCTCTAAAGACGCAACGGAAAACCTCAGTGTTTATATCACAGTGATCGCAAAGCCGTTATCAATGTCGTTTCAAAGAAATCAAGTTTTGGCATAGTGAACTTAATTGTCTTGCTTTCAATAATTTCATGTAGTGCATTTCTCAATCGTTCAAGGCTACGTCACATTCGTCTATCGGATCAGCTGATACCACGGCTTCGCTGGCCAACAACAGTAACAGCGTGGACTGAAGCCCATTTTTTGTTTTTATAACAAGGCGTGTCAGTTGACCCCGACGAGAAGTCATTGGCCCCGATTGTGGTCGAAACACTTTCGAACTCACAACAGGCAATGTGGGGCATCGAAATGACGACAATGGCGTGGTTGATCACGGCTAGACTGCGTTATTTCGTTATATTATACAACTGTCTACACTCTTACCTAAAACCAGCACCAGTCCTCTGCTGTGAGCTTTCAATGAAAAAAGTTCGAAATTCTTTAGGCAACATGCCCAGAACAGAAATATTGTAAGCTGGAATCGGAGCATGGTCCTCTGTTCTGGCACATGTCTTCAATTAACTTACCGTTATTGTTATTATTATTACTATTGTTAATATTGAAAACAAAGAAACGTACGAATGTATAAGACACGAAAAAGGAAAATGAGGGAGAAAGAAAATGGTCAAAGGGCACATTGCTTATATGACAAAGAATGAAGCAACGCAGTTGGAACAGAAGAGAGAAGAAAGTCGACCCGTAACGTGGCTCATAATGAAATCGTGGTCTGGCGAGTAAAAACCCACAATTTAATTTTAAAGGGACACTAAAGAGAAAAGTGATTTCACCTGTATCGATAAACTACTCTTTTACAGTAACTAGAAAATCTCTTACCACGATCAGACGCTTGGTTAGCCAGGAAAAGCGCAAGAACAAATGACGGGTGGCGGCACCTCCTTGAAGTTCCCGCGCCAGTGCGCTTTGACGTCGTGGATTTTTGGCAGTGTCTTCTAAGGCTTAGTTAATTCTTTAGCGGTAAAGGTAGACTACACTGTGTTCTAAAGGAGCCAAATATTGAGCGTGGCGAGTTTTGGGAACGTCTGCTGAGGAAAGATAATTTGAAATTCGTGAGGTCACAGTGACGTACTGACGTTGCGGTTCTGGCGCAAAATTTGAAGACTGTTGCTTCGATATTAATTTTCTCTTCGGATAATCGAGCCATTGTTTAGAAATTAAGGACAACAGAGTTTTCAATGAACGCTTTATTCATGTAAACTGATTTAGTGTTTTGCGTTAGTCTCCCTTTAAATTCGACTCGGGGTCACACTAAATCAAGAATGAGAAAAAGAAAAGAGCACTAAAAACATATAACAGGCGTTGTCACTCACTGAGCGAAGAGCGTAGCTATGAAAAAAAAAAAAAGACAATACGTCGCAAAAGGGAAGCCAAGGCACTTGCTTTAAAAAGGGAACACTAGAAGAACGCAATTAGCCAGGTGGAATGCATAGATATCGCCACTTGTATATGGATATTCATCAGTGGTGATGCAGAACAGTAATAGCGAAGCGGGGCGCGGGAGAAAAACGGGACACTCACTACATAGCGTACGAGCAGAAAGGACACCTAATTTTTTTTTTAACGGAATGGTAAAAGCAAGCTAAAAAGTTTTTGTCAGCTCGGAGGAGGAGGAGCTCGGGCATTCCGACGTGCCCTACAGGAGCTGCACGGATCATTTCAGTTCAATTCGCTCTTTCACCGAAGAGAAAATAGGGACGAAGTTGGAAGCGAGCACTTTGCTCAAAGCCGCGGAACTCTATACGGTGAGCGCACTGCGGTGTTTGTGAACCGGCTGTCGCATCAGCTTATGCTCGTCAAGACTTTCGCTGCACATGTGGTTTTTAATGGGAAAACAGTATATGCCCCATGAAGCGGAATATCCGGCCGCGCGTCCGGCGTTAACATCCGATGGTACCAAAACCCACGTGAAGTGATGACGTCACGTTCTCGGCGCTGGTCCTGCTGCGGCTCGCACTGCGAGATCCCACAGGGAACCAGCCACGGCGTCGGACAGACGCCGTGCCCCACAACAAAAGAAGAAAAAAGAGGAAAAAGAAAAGAAAGGAAGACTTTGCCAAAATCGAAAATTGAGTTGACCCACGTTCGAAGCCGACCTGGCCCACTTCCAAAATTGACTCGGCCCAACCCTCAAAATTTACCCTGCCCAATTCGAGCACAAGACCAAGGGAAAAGTATCGTGTGGAAGAGTCAGGATGCGTTCGCACTTAATGCATGTAGTGAGGCTTAAGTGCCTCTGTAACCGTTTGTCGCTTTTTTTTTTCATCTTTTTACAAAAGCTGCACCTGGAAGTTATTGCTGCCATCTGCCATTTGAGCGACAGAGCTACACATGTAAGAGCTTGGAAAAGCTTTCAAGAGTAGACGTTAAAGCAGTGTCATCCACCCTCGTAATTAATATTGCTATAAAGCCCGCTAAAGTGCTTCAGTGGTTATGAACTTCTGCTGATGAACACGAGATTGCGGGTAAGATTTAACCCGCACATTTTGACGAAGACAATATGTAAAAAAAAAAAGGAAAAGAAAAAAAAACGCTCATCTGCTTATAGATATAGGGACGCGTTAACGGATTCCACGTGGTCAAAAGTAATCCGGAGCTGAACTCAAAATCATTTTCAGAAGCGAATACACTCGGACCATGACCGTGCGTGTCGCTGGCGCAGAAAGCAACGAGGCGTTGCCACAGTGCCGGGTTTCGACGTGTCTCCGCGACCGCTCATATACACTTGCTGTGCACCTTCTCTCTCTCTCTTATCTTCTTTCTCTCTGTTCCTCTCTATATCCTCTTCTCTCAGTGTAGGGTAGTGAACCGGACGTGTGCCTGGCTGTCCTCTATGTGTTTCGTTTGCTTTTTTTTCTCGCTTTAAACCGCAAGACTCAATGATAATATGCCCTATAATAACTTGTCATGTTGCCACTGCTCGCCACAAATAATTTTTTACGACCATTACGTTAAGAGGTTTAATAACATAGTCGTTTTCTTTCATTTTTATAGTGTGTGAGCATGCGCGATATACACAGTAAAGTTTATTCACCCCCGCTAAACATTTGTCTGGTACACGCTGAGCGGGCGTTGATTTATTTATTCGAAATAAAAGGGTCGATAACCCAGGCGCTCGAAAGTCCGCGTGTCCCCATGTATTTCATGGAGGATCGTGCTGTACTATGGTGCATGTGTTCAAATTACTTTGCATTTCTTATTATTCGTACGTATTCGCCCTCTCTCCGATTTGACTGACGTGTAATCTGCGCTGCATCCGCTTCACGAAATTCTACGATTGCGGGTCACCTCAAACACCTGTGGAAGATTCACAGTCGTGGCATGTGACGCGCGAATGAGCACGGTCACTGCGTTCGTTGAAGGCACAAACATAAAGTGAACGGGGAAGGACATGGCGTGCTGTGTGACGCTGTTCGCTGTTCACGTATGGACGGCGCAGTGGCTATGGAGTTCTGCTGCTAAGAACGTGGTCGCGGGCTGCATTCACTGCGCCAGCGGCCGCATTTCGATAGCGGCGAAATGCAATAACTCTTTATTGCCTTTTAACAGTGCATTCGTTGCTTGCCGCGACGGACTTGTGAGGTAAGGTATTGTAAATCCATTTGTTGTGACAATGGTCTTTCATCAGTGAGTGAAAGCAGGGTCAGATGTCAAGTCGTAGCGTCCGAGTAAACATGGTGCGGCACCTGCTCGTCGGAATTCAACCTTCCCTTGCAGAATTCCGGCAATTGCGTCGAAAATCTACGTCTACCGGCCGCTATTTATCCCCGGGAGCTCGAACATCGACCTCACGGATACAGGTTCTCACACTTTGCCAGCGAGGAAGTCGGTATGCGCATAACGTCAATGAGTTTCTTACTTGTGACGACATGACGAGCGCACCATACATGGCGAAATTTTGCGGTAGAGAAAACCAGGAGAACCACGGGCCATTTAGGCAGTAGTGTTCTGAATTATTTTAAAAGACGCATTGCTATAACTCTGTGCTACTCGTTAAACTGCCATCCATGCCCGTAGAGAAGAATATTAATGCTTTCATCTTTGGCTCGGTGCCACTTCTTGGTTTGAATAAAGCGCCTCGTGTGGCTCAAGGTAGGCTCACATGTAAAATTCACGCTGACAAAACACTCTTTCCTGCAAACAAATGCTTAGACGGGTATGCCTGTTTCGGCATTGTGGCAATGGAGTAAAGAGCATTAATTCCCTTCGTGCACATGCTTATCCGTTTGCACGCGATGTTTGGAGTCGTTCATTGGTGCTAACATAGGTGAGAGTGTTGGAAACTATTCATATTGTTACATGATTGTAAACGTCTATAAACATCACACACAAAGTGCAAAGGGGTATTAAATGTCTTCTGAAAAGGACCCCATGCCCATTCGCTTGAAGTTGGGAGAAAAAAAGTTAAAAATAAGAGAACAGCAACAGGAAGGCACATCACATGCCGAGTGCGAGCACTATATATAGACAAGTCCAGTCTGGTGGGAAGCTATCGTCCACAGGCTTTCCTTCAATAATTCTCAAGATGGCTGAATACAATCGTGCAAAGAGTTTAAGTTGGTGGACGTGGGATAAGGGAATACAAAGTAATTTATTATTATTAATAATTTGAAGAGTTTCACGCGTTGGCGTCTACAGTATAATCAGTTAAGTGCAAGACAAAACCAACAGCGTATGCAACATCTCAGAGCAAGCACTCTCGCTGAAGTGAGCAGGTCCCTGGCATCATCGAGTAGCGAACCTGATTGCTTTTTTTTAATCTCTAATCATCCACCGATGAGAAACAAAAACGATACCACAGTTATGCACTCACCGTAATAGACGCTCCTGAAAGCAGTTGACGTTCTGTCGAGTTTATCTTTCGTATTTGCATTCCCGTAGCTGACTGAAATGATGTCCGGAACAAGGTAGACAGTTTCGAAAAGTAACAGCAATAAAGGCTACCTGGGAGCAATACGCATCCACTATACAGTTTTAAATGGACATGCTTGAGAGCGTTTTGAATTTTCCTTTCGCCTTTCTCTCTCGTGTTGGTCTGAGAGTCACTTGATAGCGCATCTTCGACTACGCCCGAATACGGCGCACATTCCTCACTACCCGCAACAGGTGGGGTACAAATCCATTTTTCTCCCCGAGCGAACCCGTATAAGTTCCTTCTTTCACTCCCGCCTTCTGTTTCCGTAACGTCAGCGGCGCGAGCAACCAATCGCGAGCACCGCAGGCCCGGACTGGCCCCTCGCGGTGTCCTCAGCGCTGTTTCCTCTTTCCTCTTCCCTTCTCTGTTTCCGCTCGCTCAGCCTGTCTTTATTCATTTTTCTCTGTTGTTAACACTGTGGCAGGTTGACACTGATAACTCTCGCTGGCTCGAGGTACGGGCACTGATGTCGGTGCGCAACGTCGGTTTCAGTCGGTAAGAGGCGACGTATCTGCTCGGCGAATTGTTTAGGGGAGGGCTGTGACAGACGCGAAGAACGTATGCGTGGAATACAAGCCCAGCTTCAATATAAGCAACTAGTATATTTCGCAGGGAAGTTTTTAGTCTCAGCAGGTGCGACATGTGAAGCTGGTTTGAGAATTATCCTTTCGGCCAAATCAGTACGGAGGGGTCGTAATAGTTCATTTGCCACGTTGCCGGACACACTCTCAAATGTCTTATGCTATATCTAGGCTTGAAACTAGTTGCGCTCGAAGATTTGTATTTATACTTTCTCTCATGTTCTGACGTTTATTTAATAGCAGGAATGCTGTTTTGACCCTTTGACATTTCGATGTTCAGTGTGGAGCTTACTTTCGTTTTCTTTTTAGAGATTTGCAGGTGCCGCTTGCCGCGACAAATGAAAGCAACAGAAACAGCTCATGACAGTGTCGATTGGCGTCATTCACAGCAGGAGAGAAGTTTAGACTACATGCCCAATCGTGTAGTCATGTATGCCGGCAGGCATTTATAAGTGTACGGCTTAAGAAAAAGCGTTGCGGTTACCAGTGACCACCGTGATGATCAAGGTATGGTCATGTATGGAACAGCACGTGTGGAGCAGCTTGTAATTTTGTAGACAATAGTTTGAAATATATTTCGGATACCATTTACATACAAGCGATTGGCGTAGCAGCGGCAGTCAGGAAGGGGAGCAGCTACATCGAAGCAAAACCTGTATTTACTGATAAGAAGGCACACGAAAAAAAAAGGAATTGAAACGTTGACGACCGACGGGTGATGTCTTTCATCAAATACCAACTAGGCCAATAATCATATCTGAAAAGCTTTACGGTCAGCAAGAGTGCAGGTGGAACTTTGTAAGGAGCGAAGTTAGTGCGCTCTCTCGCATTTTTAACTAAATCGCGCGAGCGCCGACCCCACGCTATGTCAGCACCTAACTATGGCGATAATCGGAGAGACCGACCGGCAGTAGTACGCACAGGCACACAAAGCATTCTCTACTGCGAACGTCGTTTACTATAAGCTGTTCCCTTCAGGAGGAAGCACCTTGAGCGTGCAAGCCCCGTTCGGGCTGATTACATTTTTTTTCCCTTCAGATTTCCAGGCGCATCCGCAGGGCTGCCATATGAAAGCTGAAGGTATGTCGCGCCAAACCGACTTCATAAACAGAGTCACCAACACATACACGTGGCCGCGACGCAGTCTGTGACGAGCAGGTAAACAGATGAGAAATACACAGTCATAAAATAATGCACTGTCAGAGATATGACAGTCAAAAGTGAGCTTCAGCACAGAATGCAAAAGAGCATAACAAGTAATATACGAGCTCTCATAAATACAAATAATGGAAGCAAGTTGTAGTTAGCTTGTGTTACTATTCAGTACGGCGTCTTGTATTCGTTAAGGATGCCTGTGTATTCGAAAAAGAAATTGTTCGAGTGCTTTCAGTGCTTTTCGCTGCCTTTTTGTTGACGTCCAAGGGCCTAGCAATTTTACGAGTGAGAAACGCCGGTGAGGATCAAGGGAGCGTAACTCTTTTGTTTTTAGTTGGCCTGCTCAGACACTATATGGTAGGGCGTGGTCGTCTTAAAGGGAACTGCTGACTTGCACTAGAGAACGCCTTGTGCGCCTGCGCGTACGACTGTCGGTTTCATAGGCTATCGCCATTGTAAAGCTCTGACATAGCGTGCGGTCGACGCTTGGCCGCGACAGTTACAAATGTGGGGAGGCGGTGCACCGAAGCTGCGAACGTGCTTCAGTGCGCACGCGCATGGTCTGACATATACGCGACAGTAGTTTTGAAACTGCAGGCGGCTTTAGGTCGGCAGACGTTTGACTCACCCGGGCGTCAGTACGGCAAATGACGTTCGTGTTCAGCGTACCGGAGTAACAACTGGAACTTTGAAAGACGCCGTATAGTGTGCGGCTCCGAAATAATTAAAATAAAAATAAACTATTGAGTTGTTGTCTTCGTTTGCTGGGGACAGCTACCATTTCTAACTCCGTTAAAAAATATAATGTAAAAAAAAACACTCTTGCTTTAGGGAATACTTAAGTTAAACGGAAGAACGTGTAAGGACACTAACCGCAAAATTTCATCTCGAAAACGATCTCGTTGGAACAAAGCCTGCGGATGCCTGGGGCACATTATTTTCAGAAGTGCAACTGAGACGCAATTGCGCACGACGCGGTATAGAGCCAATATTCGTCACGAATGCCTTCACCCGCCGCGGTGGCTTAGCGGCTATGGTGCTGCGCTGCTAAGCACGAGGTCGCAGGATCAAATCCCGGCCGCGGCGGTCGCATTTCGTTGGAGGGCGTAATGCAGAAAACGCCCGCATCTCTCGCGCGGGTGGACGCTAAAGACCCTCCGGTCGCCAAAATGGCTCCGGACAGGCCGCCATTGGAGTATGAACCTGGCAACGTTTAACGCTAGAACGTTATCTAGTGAGGCGAGTCTAGCAGTGCTATTGGAAGGATTAGAGGGCAGTACATGGGATATAATAGGGCTCAGTGAAGTTAGGAGGCCAAAAGAAGCATATACAGGGCTAAGAAGCGGGCACGTCCTGTGCTACCGGGGCTTAGCGGAGAGACGAGAACTAGGAGTCGGATTCCTGATTAATAAAAATATAGCTGGTAACATACAGGAATTCTATAGCATTAACGAGAGGGTGGCATGTCTTGTGAAACTTAATAAGAGGTACAAAATGAAGGTTGTACAGGTCTACGCCCCTACATCCACTCATGATGACCAGGAAGTCGAAAGCTTCTATGAAGACGTGGAATCGGCGAGGGGTAGAGTGAAAACAAAATACAGTATACTGATGGGCGATTTCAATGCCAAGGTAGGCAAGCAGCAGGCTGGAGACAAGGCAGTGGGGGAATATGGCATAGGCACTAGGAATAGCAGGGGAGAATCATTAGTAGAGTTTGCGGAACAGAATAATATGCGGATAATGAATACCTTCTTCCGCAAGCGGGATCGCCGAAAGTGGACGTGGAGGAGCCCGAACGGCGAGACTAGAAATGAAATAGACTTCATACTCTGCGCTAACCCTGGCATCATACAAGATGTGGACGTGCACGGTAAGATGCGCTGCAGTGACCATAGGATGGTAAGAACTCGAATTAGCCTAGACCCGAGGAGGGAACGGAAGAAACTGGTACATAAGAAGCCGATCAATGAGTTAGCGGTAAGAGGGAAAATAGAGGCATTCCAGATCAAGCTACAGAACAGGTATTCGGCTTTAACTCAGGAAGAGGACCTTAGTGTTGAAGCAATGAACGACAATCTTGTGGGCATCATTAAGGAGTGTGCAATAGAAGTCGGCGGTAACTCCGTTAGACAGGATACCAGTAAGCTATCGCAGGAGACGAAAGATCTGATCAAGAAACGCCAATGTATGAAAGCCTCTAACCCTACAGCTAGAATAGAACTGGCAGAACTTTCGAAGTTAATCAACAAGCGTAAGACAGCTGACATGAGGAAGTATAATATGGATAGAATTGAACAAGCTCTCAGGAACGGAGGAAGCCTAAACGCAGAGAAGAAGAAACTAGGAATTGGCAAGAATCAGATGTATGCGTTAAGACAAAGCCGGCAATATCATTACTAATATGGATGAGATAGTTCAAGTGGCTGAGGAGTTCTATAGAGATTTATACAGTACGAGTGGCACCTACGATGATAATGGAAGAGAGAATAGTCTAGAGGAATTCGAAATCCCACAAGTAACGCCGGAAGAAGTAAGGAAAGCCTTGGGAGCTATGCAAAGGGGGAAGGCAGCTGGGGAGGATCAGGTAACAGCAGATTTGTTGAAGGACGGTGGGCAGATTGTTCTAGAAAAACTGGCCACCCTGTATACACAATGCCTCTTGACCTCGAGCGTACCGGAATCTTGGAAGAACGCTAACATAATCCTAATCCATAAGAAAGGGGACGCCAAAGACTTGAAAAATTATAGACCGATCAGCTTACTGTCCGTTGCCTACAAAGTATTTACTAAGGTAATTGGAAATAGAATGAGGAACACCTTAGACGTCCGTCAACCAAAGGAGCAGGCGGGATTCCGTAAAGGCTACTCAACAATAGATCATATTCACACTATCAATCAGGTGATAGAGAAATGTGCGGAATATAACCAACCATTATTATATTATTATATAACCATTTTATATATAACCATTATTATATAACCAACCAGCTGATTTTGCTTTCTGTTCCAAATCTATATCTCAGCCACGAGCAACGTTATAGGAAAGGTCCAGGAATACTCGGGATATTTTAATAGGCCGTGTAGTGGTCGGGGTCGGGCATGAAATAGATGGTAGCTGGCCCATGCCGTCGTCCAACTCATCCACGCTGAGGACGTTGTTGAAGGGAGAGACTTGTTCTTATCGAGAAGGAGGAATATGGGATTTATTTACAGTATCTACATGAGAACGTTATAGTTCGTCCGCCTAGCATGACTGAAAGATAATGCACACCCAGCAGCCGCGCCACGGCTGCTTATAAACACTCTGTCCTCCCTAGATCCCTAGGTGAGGAAAAACGGCCGTTCAACAGTCGACCAATTCGGAGCGTCCAAAGTCATCGTAACCGACCCGTCTTTGAGGGGGAGGGCTTACACACTCATTTCCGCACAGGTTTCACTGACCACACCAAGGTGAGAGGGTTTTCGCAGACACGGGTCTTGCCCCGAGCAGGCGTCTCTTGGCCCCAGAGTTGACCCCGCAGACAGTGGCCGCCGCGTCTGTCCATTGGCTGACGACTTCTAAGACCCGTGAGACGATGCCTAAAAACACCTCGTTCCCGGAGTTCCCCCGCTCCAAACAAACCTTGACGGTGACGGCGAATCCGCTAGCAATACCTGGTCCGCCGACTGCGTCTAGACTACGAGCAATAAAAATAGCGCTAAACGACAGGACGAGTGAAGGGACACAGACAACAGCGCTGACTAACAACCAAAGTGTCTTTATTCTTTCAGTCAGCATATATATGCTCCGCCGCTATCTGAAACCACAGAATCAACAGTATTGGGCATGCGCAGGGGGATTGCAATTAATGCGATAGGAAGGCAATCTTCTTCGGAAGGACAGGAATAGAAGGGAGGCTTACACATGCTTCGCCATTAACGTGAATGTGGCAAGCTTCGTAAATAAGGCGTGCGCGGTCATCGCGGTATTTTGACAAGTAGGTCACACCTTCGAAAGATGGCTTGCAGCCGCATTCATTGCAATGCAGTGACAACTGACTATCTTTTGCTCGTTTTTGAAATTTGTTTGAGTGCTCGCGTATGCGGTCATTGGTGCACCATCCCGTTTGGCTGATATAAAAACGCTTGCATGAAAGGGGAATCTTATACACCACACAGTCACAACAGTCACCAACAAACCTCGGTCTGTGCTGCTTGTTACAACTTTTTTTGTTGTTCTTGCTTGCCCGATTGACTTGGTTGCACAGGCTACTTAACTTATTCTTGGCAGTGAACAGTAACCTGACGCCTGCCCTGCTGACAACCTTTTTGAGATTGTACGCAACCTGGTGCACATATGGTACAACCGCAACCATTTGTCGTGAGCGATTCTCAGATAGAGCAGGTGCCGACTGCTTTCCTTTAAGGTTCGTTGCAAGGCTTTCAGCGATGCTGGTGCAGGAAGTGCATGGAGTGGCTCCTGCGAAGGTCAAAACAAAGGCTGTTCAGCTCTGCGAAAAAGCCGGACTCTCCAAGCTGGCCTCCTCCATAAAGGCCTGCAATGGAACCAGTCTTTCTGTGTTTTTCAGCGCCAAGACGCACAAGGAACTGTGTCCGTTTCGGGCCAATGTTTCTGAGCGCGGAACCTGGCAACGACAAGTGAGAGTGTTCCTGCAAAGGTTTCTGTGCCTCCTCGACATCGATGACCCCTTCCTCATAAAGATGCCAGGTACTGTCTCCACCTTCCTCCGTGAGGAATGTCCAAAGGCTGTCCGAGCCTTTTCCGTGGACATCAAGGACTTGTATTACTCCTTGCCTCAAGAAGACGTATGCATTGAAGTCGGCCATTGCATTGACAAATATGGTGTTCTTAGGTTTCAGAATGCATGTGGTATCAACGTCGACAAGTTTTTAGAGCTTTTAAGGTTTTATATGCTTTCCACTTTCGTTTCAATGGAGGATATGCTTTTCATACAGAAGAAAGGTGTGTGCATCGGTTCATGTATAGCCCCTGTTCTTAGTGACATTTTATTAGCCAGCTATGACCGCAATCTTATAACTAAGCTCAGCCAGACAAGCACTGTAAAAGTGATGCGTTACGTCGATGACTTTTTAATTTTTCACAATACTAACACTACTGACGCGCAGCCTGCTGCTGCAGTAATATTTTACTTGTTCCGCATAGTTTTAGATTCTTTTGAATTGACCATGGAGCATCCGTCAGACAACAAGCTTGGTTTCTTAGACTTGGAGCTAACGTTCTCAAGCGATCATGTACGTTGGGGTTACGCCCCTCGGTCTCATAAGAGCCTTCTCCCATTTTCGTCCGCGCACTCAAAGATAGTCAAGCGCGGTATAGCAAGATCCTGCATCAAGGCGGCCCTCATCCGGTCTTGTGACCACCAAATGGATGTAAGCTTCGAAAAGCAAGTAGCCAGGCTGAAGCTCGCAGGTTTCCCGGTACCGCTTTTCACCAGCATCGCTGAAAGCCTTGCAACGAACCTTAAAGGAAAGCAGTCGGCACCTGCTCTATCTGAGAATCGCTCACGACAAATGGTTGCGGTTGTACCATATGTGCACCAGGTTGCGTACAATCTCAAAAAGGTTGTCAGCAGGGCAGGCGTCAGGTTGCTGTTCACTGCCAAGAATAAGTTAAGTAGCCTGTGCCACCAAGTCAATGGGGTAAGCAAGAAGAACAAAAAAAGTTGTAAAAAGCAGCACAGACCGAGGTTTGTTGGTGACTGTTGTGACTGTGTGGTGTATAAGATTCCCCTTTCATGCAAGCGTTTTTATATCAGCCAAACGGGACGGTGCACCAATGACCGCATACGCGAGCACTCAAACAAATTTCAAAAACGAGCAAAAGATAGTCAGTTGTCACTGCATTGCAATGAATGCGGCTGCAAGCCATCTTTCGAAGGTGTGACCTACTTGTCAAAATACCGCGATGACCGCGCACGCCTTATTTACGAAGCTTGCCACATTCACGTTAATGGCGAAGCATGTGTAAGCCTC
This sequence comes from Dermacentor andersoni, assembly GCF_023375885.2. Lineage (NCBI taxonomy): Eukaryota > Metazoa > Arthropoda > Arachnida > Ixodida > Ixodidae > Dermacentor > Dermacentor andersoni. The sequence continues at coordinate 131,398,905 of NC_092818.1, forward strand.
CCTTCTATTCCTGTCCTTCCGAAAAAGATTGCCTTCCTATCGCATTAATTGCAATTCCCCTGCGCATGCGCAATTCTGTTGATTCTGTGGTTTCAGATAGCGGCAGAGCATATATATGCTGACTGAAAGAATAAAGACACTTTGGTTGTTAGTCAGCGCTGTTGTCTGTGTCCCTTCACTCGTCCTGTCGTTTAGCGCTGTTTTTATTGCTCGTAGTCTAGACGCAGTCGGCGGACCTGGTATTGCTAGTGGATTCGCCGTCACCGTCAAGGTTTGTTTGGAGCGGGGGAATTCCTGTAACGAGGTGTTTTGTGGCATCGTCTCACGGGTCTTAGAAGTCGTCAGCCAATGGACAGACGCGGCGGCCACTGTCTGCGGGGTCAACTCTGGGACCAAGAGACGCCTGCTCGGGGCAAGACCCGTGTCTGCGAAAACCCTCTCACCTTGGTGTGGTGAGTGAAACCTGTGCGGAAGTGAGTGTGTAAACCCTCCCCTTCAAAGGCGGGTCGGCTACGATGACTTTGGACGCTCCGAATCGGTCGAAGGTTGAACGGCCGTTTTCCCTCACCTAGGGATCTAGGGAGGACAGAGTGTTTATAAGCAGCCGTGGCGCGGCGGCTGGGCGTGCATTCTCTTTCAGTCATGCTAGACTGATGAACTGTAACGTTCTCATGTAGATATTGTAAATAAATCCCATATTCCTCCTTCTCGATAAGAACAAGTCTCTCCCTTCAACAACGTCCTCAGCGTGGAGCAGTTGAACGACGGCATGGGCCAGCTACCATCTATTTCATGCCCGACCCCAACCATTACACGGCCTATTAATATATCCCGAGTATTCCTGGACCTTTCCTATAACGTTGCTCGTGGCTGAGATATAGATTTTAAACAGAAAGCAAAATCAGCTGTTGTTTGTTCTTGTCATTGTGGCCTTGAAACCTGGATGTTTCTATTTTTCTAAGTATTGCTGTTGACATTTCACTGACAGCGCCGAGGTATAGAATCTTTAGAGAAGTCGATTTGGCTAGAAATCAACCTTGCACGCCGTGAGACGCTGCAGTTGAACGAATCTTTTTAGGTACTGCCATGTAATCCCTCAGTTTTGTTTCATGATGTAATGTTTTCCATTGAAAGTATGATATCATCCTGTAGTAACGAGAGAATATTTTTTAGAGGTTTCAATACTCCTGGCACAAATGGGTGCACTCTAACATGTATTTACAATTATAATGTCGATAGCAAGTGTGGCCTGGCTTTGGACTTCCTGACCTTTATTTCCCTTTTGGAGGGTAACTTGATGGCCAATCGCTGAGGTAACGCTTTAGACCTTTGTCTGTCAAATGCGCAAGTTCTACATGACTCGCGCTGTGACATTTCCATTCTGTGTCGGAATCACCGTCATCCGTCACTAGGGATAACTTCCTCGGCGTTGGAAATCCCCTCGCTTAGCTTTTAGGCGTGGTGACTACTTTGGTCTATGCAAATCGTTTGCCCCCGTCGAATGGTCTCTGGTTACTGACATGGTTGGTGGTGATGAGCAAGTCAGTTTATGGAGAATGTTTTGAATGGTATGCGCAGACACATTCGCAACTACAAGCTTAAATTCTCCAAAATATCCTCCGATGACCCAGTGTGAGATGGATGGACGAAAATTTTAGACAAAAAACCGCGGCTTATAAACCGAAAATACGGTAATGCTTTTTTGTTTGTTTGATAGAGAAGAGGTTCATCAGCAATGCCATAAGAGTATGAAACCGTCTTTATCCTGCGGCCAGGAAGGCACATTTTCATCCATTGTAAATACTCTGTGCTGGCACTTTTGCCCCGATATTGACATCTATACATGACAACTACATAATTTAGCTTTTCTTCACATATGAAAAATAGCCCGTATCATGTCATTAGGTCAATCTCAGGGGTTGTAAAACTTCAATATCTAATTAAAGTCTTAAGTTTTACGTGCCGAAACCGCGATATATGATTATTAGGCACGCTGTAGTGGGGATCTTCGGAATAATTTTGACTAGCTGGCGTTAGTTAACATGCACCCACTGCACGGTGCACGTGCGTTTTTTGCATTGCGCCCTCATGGGAAAGCGGTAGCCCCCCCCTCCGATCTTTCACCCGTCACACATTGCTGTGTGCGGGTGTGTGCGTGAGTGCGAGAGTGCACAAATTGCACCCAGTTACTTCAGTTTTCCCGATACGTTGTTTTTATGTGTCAAAAGCTCTTTGGTCACGAATGAACATGGATTTCTCCCTCGTCGCCCAACAATCACCGATCTCGCCAGTTTTATGAGGCAGGTCCCACGTCAGTGCTTCAAAGGGGGCAAGTTGACAACGCAAATTGCGAGAGATTTTGGCGTGGTCAGCTACACACTGCTTCTGGTTGTGCTTACGCAGTTTTGGGTTTATTCTATGTAGCTATTCTGCACAGCTGTCTTCCCAATAATCATGTTACGTTTGCGTTAATGATCAAACATCTTCTTACAAGGCGTCGGTATTAGAGCCACTCTTTGCTTTTTTTTATTTTCATTAATGATGTTTCTTGAGCTATCCGGAATTTTTTCTTCCTCCTGTATCTCGATAACTTAAAAATTTTGGCAGTTGCGTCCGAAGCGTCAATAGATGACCGCGATAGCAAGGTTTAGAGAAAGACCCTGGTTTAGCGTTTTGCTTGAACTCGGTGTTCTAACAATTGCGCGGTAAGATTGGAGGGGTGTGGGGTACTTGTTGTCACGACGCAGCACGCAATGCAACTCCTGCTCAGAAGGAACAGCGGCCCTGGCAGCTACCAGGCGTCTCACAACGCTCGTGGGACGAGCGCCGCCAGTGGCGATTGCAGGCATCGCACCTCAGTGGCGCACGAGATGAGACCGAACGCGATCCGTCGGCGTTTGTCAGCGTCCAGTGAAATATTAGATAATGGCTAGCTTGACGTTTAGCGCTTACACCAGAGCATACACACAGCAGCTCGGCAGGGACGCTAGTGCGTCAGCCCAACGGTCGTGCCAGCAGCGGAAGGCAGAATGCAGCCGCTGCAGCGCCACCGCGGCCATTGAGCGTATGCAGTTGATCGTGTGTTCACTTCGTCGTTTGTGCATCCAAACGCACTACGCGTATCTGGAGACTTAACTCTCCGCGCGCGATCTGCGCGTGCGCCGTCGGCGGGATGAACATGACAGCGGTGGCGGCGCATTGAAGCCGAGGCCGTGAATGTGCCTCGAGCATGCCGTATAATTGCTATCGCAATAATATAAAGAGAATAGATTCACCTTTAATGCTTCTAAAACCAAAGCTGGGACTCACTCGCGAACAGCAATTATTCCATTAACCTATACTGCGAATTCTGTTCCATTGTTCAAAGCCGTTGTCATCAATGATCTTCCCATATTCTCTGATGACATCATAAACTTGTCTGCAAACCATAAACGTCGCGCAGTGCAGGGTTGGCACTCTCTCGCTTCTGTCTGCTGACTGGAAAGGGAATTTCACCTACAACACCTTTGCTAACGTTCTATGAGCATCCATCTGTCTTCTTTAACTTTAGTAGGCACCGACATTCTCAAATGGCATCTCGAAATTCCACATTGACATCATTGCACGGGCTAAGAAAGCTTTTTAAATATATGACATCATTGCTCAACTCACACTTACATTTAATTTTGCTCTAGCACTGTTACCTTATCATCGCACCATCACAGATACAATCGCACTGGCCTTACGTTTCTGTTCAGACTTTTTAATGGTATCCTTACCTGCCCCGAACTTCTCAGTTGAATCATACCTCGGATTCCGCATAAGAGCATCCGGGAGAATAGACAAATCCGCGCTGCTGCCTCTCATATAGACCGTTTTAACGAGAACTTCCTGGTAATTGCCGTAAATCACCGCGTAAAACCATTGCAGAAGCTACCACGCGTGCCTTTGTACTCCCGCGCCACACTCCAAAGATGAGGCTCTCGTTCTCCCAGAGGTGAATTGAATTCTGGAGTTTTACGTGCCAAACCCACAATTTGATTAAAAGCCACACCGTAATGGCGGTCTCTGGATAAATTTTGTCTACTTGGGGACCTCTAACGTGCCCCCAATGCACGGGCACGTGCCTTTATGCCTTTCGCCCCAATCGAAATGCAGCCGCCGTGGCCGGGATTTGATTCCGCGACCTCGTGCTTAACAGCGCAACACCATAGCCGCTAAGCCGCCGCTGCCGGTCGTTCTCCACGATGAAAGCGTCTATAGTCAAAACTCAAATCTGAGTACAATATAAAGTCTGTATGACACTTATTTTGTTGGTCTCGATATGATTCATTAGACATCGTTGTTTTGTTGTGAGCGTCGCAATGTCGGTAAGTAAATAAAGTGATTTACTTCCACAAACCTTGGTGGAAGGAAAGGACTGGCCCTAGAGTCCATATAGATCTGAAGGGTTTGAGTTATATATATATATATATATATATATATATATATATATATATATATATATATATATATATATATATATATATATATATATATATATTTGAAATTCCATTCTCAAACGTCCGTGATGGCCGTATCAAATGCACTTCTACTCTAGGACAGCGTCTGCCATAGGTCTGCTTTGCTCGCCATTGTTGTAGCTGAGTTAGTTGCTTTCCCACATGGTGTAAGTCTTCTCCTCTGTCTTGTGGTCGGGATTATCAAATTAACTTTGCAACAGAAACTGCCGGACCATTCTTTTTATTAAAATTTCTTTTTCTCTTGAGTTTTGTCCAAGTTTATTGGTTTGTTCTCATTATTGTCTTCTGTTATTGTGCTTTTTCTTTTAATATGCTCAATGCCTTTTTTTGTGCCTGCATTTTTTCTCTCGTTTTCGTTGCATTGGCTCAGCCGCACTTGTTAGAAAGATTTTTAGATTATCTTCAAGTATTCACTGATGCGTCTGTACACAGCCACGGTCAAGGCTCCTCTGCAGATGTTTTCTGCCATTCGACTCAAGTACGACGCATATTTCAGATACCCCATCAGTCCCATACCCCATATACAACTGTGGAGCTAGCAACGATTAATTTTGCACTGAAATACGTGCGAGAGGAGCTAACCGCATTGAAGATTGCCATATTTACGGACTCCCGCGCCGTCTTTAGTAGATTACAACGCAGGCAAATTGATTGTCCAGTTGTGCGCAGTATCACTGACTCTGCAAACAAACTTACATCACATGGGGTATCTCGTTGCCCAATGGATACCTTCACACGTAGGGATCGCCAGAAATGAAGAGGCTGAGCAGCTGGCTTCAACTTGCGCTCATAATGACTGTGTCTACCCTGTAATTATGTGGAAGCTTGATGACACTCGTCTGCTGAATCGTCGCCACCTAACCAAGCAGCGTCCAGACCAGCGTGTCGCAAATAGAACGTTCCCGCCCCGTGTTCGCGGTTGAGGCTTGCCTCGTCGCACTAGAGGAGAAATACTCAACCTAATTGGTTGGCTGTTTGAACATGTGCGAGCGTTTATACCGACAAGGACGTGTGGCCAGTTCATCGTATACGTCTTGCGGTTGCTGCGAGACACTTCAGCACCTGATATTGGAGAAGCCCGCTTTCATTGCGCAGCGCACGTCGCTAATGAGGGGCTAATCTCCTTGGTCTGGTGTGTAGGAGACTCGACGAATATTTGTACCCCAGTGGTTGGGCGTCCCGACGCGATCAGGGTCATTGCGCTCTCCTTATTTTTCTATAGAAGTAACTAACTTAGGTTCACGTTTGTAGCTTATTTCGGATTTCAGATGATGAGACCCCAGATACTATTTCTTCTTTTTTTACATTCTTTATTAGCGTGACGTATACAGTTGCCAGCCCTACTGTGTGTGTTCTGCTTTGTTCTTTGAGATTTGCCATCTTTCTATTTATTTCCTCTTTGCTCCCCTTTTTCCTATCTTCTGTTTCTTTGTTTCTGTCTCCTTCTTTCTGAAGTGTAGGCAGGCGTTGTGCCCTCCCAGTGGCAGTTGCCAGCCTGCTCCTCGCTTGCCCTTTCCTGTCAAGTGTATATATGTTTCCAAAACAAATAATAATAATAATAACAATAATAATAATAATAATAATAATAATAATAATAATAATAATAATAATAATAATAATAATAATAATAATAATAATAATACATGCATGCATTCCGTTGTAGTTGGACATACTTTTTATAAACATTTGGTTGACTGACTATTCCGAAAGGTGAGGGAGGTAATCGAGCTGCAGCCGACATTGGTGATATGCTACTTAAAATGAAAGATAAGAAAAAGAGAGACAGGCATATCTCTGCACTGACTGGAACTTGTGATTATGCTATTGCGCTGTCGCTAAAAGCATGCAACGCGGAGGAAATTAGCAGCGACACGCCTATTCACAGACAATGTGCCCTGCTCGCTCACTGGTCAGGACAGCTGTCTAGACCATCGGCACAGAGCAACAACGTCATCGTATCTAGTTCTCCCTCCGCGAAAGCCTTTCTTGGATCCCGGAGAAACTGGAGACAGGGCGCGTTTCAATCTTATTCAGCACTCGTGATCGCAGCTGTCTTGGCTAGCAGCTCACTGAGGCCCGACTCTTTCGGCGGCCCTCCCTAGTGTACAGACACAGTCTGGCCCCTAGGGCCCTCCAGTAACTGGGTCGAGCAGAAACACTGTCAATGCGTATTTTTCTCACCCCGCGGCCTCATTTTGTGGATACTATTTTCATGTTCTATATTTTTTGCTGGTATCTCGTCATTGGCTTGCACGAAGCCACGCTCTGTTATCGCCGGGATGGGCCACTCGGCGGGTTGGGTGATAATAAATGAAAATAACGGCTGAAAAATAACTATTGCAAAAAGCGGTCCATTATTACATACTTGTGCGTTGACAACATTGAGTGTGAGGTTACATTCTATATGTGCCACTTAACTTGTGCAAAGATTTAAAAAAAATATGCAAGTGCCACGTAGCTAGACAGAACTAAGGTAGCGTCTTTTTGCCAAGACTATTTTTTGCATTTCACCTAACTACATAATTACTCATTATTAATTTATGAGCTTCATGAATATTGTATCCAGAACAATGGTGTCAATGAGAGAATTATGGACCACCATGAAAATATTCCTATTCCCGTTTCAGCTTTGCGTTGCTCAATATGTGGCACATAAAAAGTTACCTTCAAGCCTGAAGCATGAAATAGTGCGGTGCGACTAAACGCAGCATCATTCACGCGCTGTCTTAGTAGGCGCGGATAGCACTCGCGATCATACGCGTCTTCATGATGTTCCGTATCTCCGAGAAAGATGTAAATTCTGTATTTATTCCCATGCGCAGGTATAGCCAGCCAGCCAGCCAGCCAGATAGCCAGCCAGCCAGCTAGCTAGCTAGCTAGCTAGCTAGATAGATAGATAGATAGATAGATAGATAGATAGATAGATAGATAGATAGATAGATAGATAGATAGATAGATAGATAGATAGATAGATAGATAGATAGATAGATGGATGGATGGATGGATGGATGGATGGATGGATGGATGGACGGATGGACGGATGGACGGACGGACGGACGGACGGACGGACGGACGGACGGACGGACGGACGGACAGTAGTGTAACAGGGAAGTGACAGCTGCCACTTTCATATAAACCTGAACGCAATACTGAACGGATCTATTTTCTCTGCCTTTTCTATAAATATTCCTGTTTAGGCTTTGTTAGCTCTACTTGTTTCGCATTACTAAGCTCTACTTGGCTGCTTTTAAATTCTAAAGCTCCCCGGACCTTCGTGCTTATCTGATCTATATGGGCCTGGAGGGTATTATATTGTATTTAAACAAGCTCGACAACTTCATTTACTAGAATGGAAGTTATACTGCCGCAACGCCACTTTTACGCCATTTAAATTTTAAAAATAACTGTACAATAAATATGTAAAAAATCAGCATATCCTGAGGAAACCTACCTGATCCTAGATTGAAGCAATACTCTACCTTAGATCTAACAGATAAAAAGAGATAGCCTCGAAAAGCATAAAATTATTGTTTTCTCTGGGTGTGATTTCTTACTGGGGCTCATCCCGGCTCGTGTAACAAGAGCGCAGAGCTGGACGATTAGCATTCACAGTGACGGCTACGTGTGACGGTTACTGCGACGGCTACCGCAGCAGTGCTCCACTTCGAAACCCCACTAACCTTCTTTTGTTTTTGTTCTTCTGCGTGTGTGTATGTGTAAGTGTCTCTGGGGTCGCAGCAACCAACCGTGTTTCCGACCAAGCGTACTTCGATTCTGGGACGTGTCGAGTGTGCTGAAGCTACAACAACGTTAATGCAGCGGACGCTTGTCGGGTGTCGATGAAGGGTAAATGAAGGTGAAGGGGTTAGACGGGATTGTAAAACTAGTACTACGTCGAAAGGACAGGAACCGGAAAACCATGATGATGTTTAAGTAACTTAGAGTGCGCGAGCCAAAGATACGTTCTTGCTTCAATACCCTTCCAGAGAAAGCTGTTCGCAAAAAAAAAAACAAAAAAAGACAAGGAAGATAGAAGAGAAGTACACGAACTATGCCTTTGCTATATTTTATCTAGTAATATGAGCAGGTAGAATATCCTAGCGTTGATATTATTTCACATCACGTTCAATTTCCTGATAGCATAATTCAACAGGTTCGAATCTGTTGGAACCAGAGGGTCGATTTCCCCAAAACCATGGCTCTCAAACCTACTCAACAAAAGATTCAAAAAATAAAAGAAAGAAACAAACTACATATAATGATATATATATATCAGAACTAAAGATGGTATTCTAATGAATGCAAGTGCCGCTATCAAGTTTCAAAACTGTCCGTGTTTTGGTGACGCGTTTACAAGACAATTTCGCGTTTCACTTTATAATACCTCAGCGCAATTTCTATAGCTCGATCTTTATCTGCAGCTGTGATATCTAGCATTCACAAGTTTGATTCTGGCCGCAGATATACGAAAACGCGTCTGACCTGAATGTATGGGTCAGTTGATCGGAAGAAAACAGTAGGCACTAGTCAGCCCCCACGGACATCCGCACCGTACACGTTCCGTGCCAGCGAAGTTGTGCCACACCGTAGGCGAAAAGTAAAGCTTCTCGGCTTCTGCAAGGAGCGGCTCGCCTTTATCAGCTGCCGACGCGTGCATACAAGGCGATCGCCCGTCTTGAAGACGAGTACCGAGAGTATGCTAGGCGGCAGATCAACCAGGAGCCGACGGAGTGCTGTAGATAACTTTCTTTCTTTTTTTCTTATCTGGCATTGACATTTCGGGACGACTTGATTGTGGCAGTCGATGTTTTGCTTTTCCACATACTAATCTCTCGAGGTAACGTGTTTACGTCTTACACTTCAGACGTCCGCCAAATCGACGGTTTCTTTCTTTAAGTATATTTTTTGGGGAAGTAGCTTCGATCGGTTACTTCGGCAGAGTGTCCTGGACTCGGACACAGAAGTAAAGCGAGCTTAAATCTTCTTGTTTATTACGCGCTCATGTTGATAATGGCTGAGAGGGAGAAAGGACAAATAAAAGGCAGGGAGGTTAACCAGGACTCTGGCCAGTTGACTATCCTGCACGGGGGAAAGGGGAGAGGGGGAGAAAGAAGAATAAAAGAAGGAGAGGCTGAGGACAATACAGAAATATACGGAGTTATTGCTGTTTGAACTTAATTACGGCGACAGCGAAAAATTGAGGAAGTGCAAGGTCAACGATCAACAACAAGTAACCTGCTCAATTGCATACTCTGTATCCTTAAACCATGTTACCACTTAAGAACAACATCGACGACAACAACAACAACAACAACAACAACAACAACCTTCCCACTGGACTGCTATTCTGAGCATTATCAATTTCAGCCATGTGGGCGTTCTGATTCAATGAGAAAGGCCGTAGTAGCTCCGTGAGCCAATCAAAAGCTGACAAAATGGCAAATTCCACAATATGGCTGACAAGAAGGTTATACATTTAGACTTCTGGAGTGGAGGTGGCTCTCCAAAAGTGAATCTGGTCGCCGCCATCTTGCTAGAGGTAAAAAGCCCGAACCGGTGTAGCCGCCGTAGCACAGTGTCGAGTGCGTTCGTCGTGCTTATTGATTGTACACGGTCGGAAAAGTGCTTTCATTGTTTGGTTTGCACGTATCGCGCCATGCATATGTTTGCAATAGGGAAACCAGAGAGACGCGTGCAGAAATAGGACGAGTGCTCAATTTATCCGAGAAATAAAGCAGAAGAAAGAAGGGAAACGTCGCAAGTGCAGTAATCGTCCAGCCAGAACTATCTGGTCAATAAAGTGAATTGAAGCCGCGTGTACACCCTCTCTGCTGCGCCTGGTATCTGTCTTTGAAATCAACGCACATGGACTTCTGGATCAAGATCAGTGGGCCACTATCGTTCTTCCTTTCCTCTGCCGCACAACCGAATCATGCAGGTTGGCAGTACTACGTCCTTGTACTCTAAGCGAACGAGCAATATTTGTTTGCTGCTCCTCACGTGTCGACAAGCTTTGCGAGCATCTTTGTCCGAATGTGTGTTTGTCGCGAAAAGCTTATTAATGTGTGGCGACGTGGAGTCCAATCATGGGCCCCCTAAGTTGGATCCAAGGTGTAAGCCTAATGATGACGTGCTTTCTGACATTGCTTCTCTTTCCTCGAAGTTTCATTCGCGTTATAAAGAAATATAGGATGATCTTGATCAACTTAGATATAACCAAGAAGCGCTTACATCGAAGGTGGCCGATCTAGCAGTTCGAGTAGTCGCAGTTGAAGCGTCTACTGAAATAATTGCAGGCGGGCAGTCAAGCACTGACATGCCACGCATTGTTGCTTAAGCAGTTGGCAAAGAACAGGCCGCATATCAGTTCCGCCTTGATGATCTTGAGGACAGCTAGAGGAGCGAAAATCTAATATTTCATGGAATTGCCGACACTACTTCGGAAAGTTGGGCACAGTCGAAAATGCAGGTGCGCAATTTTCTTTCCCGCCAGCTGAACTTGAATATCCAGGAGGGACAGATTTCTCGGGTACATAGGTTGGACAATTTCGTCGCAAACAAATTGCGGCCAATCATCGTGAAATTTGTATCTTCAAAATTAAAAGGCAGCATTCTTTCCCAAAGAGCAAAGTTTAAAGGTACCGGTGTATCATTAGGGGAAGATATCTGCAGGGCGACGCGATAATCGCAGAAACACTTAATTGAATTTGGCAAAGCAAGCGGCTATTCTTACGCAATTCACCATAACAGGCTCGTTTTGGACGGAAAAACCTATGTGTACTGCGCAACTACAAACAGGATCTGTGAATCCGGGCCTTCTCTTACATCACATGTTCCAGCTAACACATCAGTACACCTGCCCACCAACAGCTCATCCTAGCAAATATCGCATTGTAATACTGACAACCTATCAATTCTATTGTCGAATATCAGAAGCATCCTTAACAAGTGAACCGATTTATCGTCCATCTCCGATTCCTGTTCAGCAGACATCATCATTCTCACTGAAACGTGGCTTTCGGCTAAAATAAAAGATAGCGAAATCTTCGACTGCGAGAAAGCCTTCACTATTTATAGGTATGACCGTGGCATTCACTCCGGAGGGGACGTATTGGTTGCTGTCATTGACTCCCTTGTTTCTTCACCTGTTGCTATTGCGTCCCCTCTGGAATTAGTTTGCGTACGTGTTCAAGCTGGCTATCGAGAATTTCTGTTCTGCTCATGCTGTTCGCCTCCGACTGCCTCTATGTCGTTTTGTAATGAATTACACGACGCACTTAACGGCGTAATCATTCGATTCCCCAGCCTGTCATTGTTCCTCCTGGGCGATTTCCATTACCTTGCCATTATGTGGAGCGATAAGGCTTCTACTCTTAAGCATAATTCTTCTGAGTGCGTTTATTTTGTGAGCCTCTGTAATGATTTTAACCTAACCCAACATGTTCTTCAACCGACTCGAACCACTCTATCAGTGTCTAACTAGCTGGCAAGCAGTGACGAATATTATGCAGTCACATTTCTCGAGAGAGGTCCGAACACAGCGAAGAAGCGCGATTGGTCATGTGTTCCGACTTCTCGAAGCCTGCGGCAAGAAATGCATGTAGTATTGTTTTTTTTTTCGGCACCAACAACACACACTTGTGAGTTGACACACGTTAAAGAGGTTTCTTCTAAATCTTTAAACGCGAAACCACAAATGCAACCGAATGCCGCACGTACTCGGCGGCCACCTGCTCGGGACGCGACCTCATCTGCCCCTAGCAATATGGCCCCCGCGGCTTCCCTCGTCTCGAAGGCGGCTGCAAGGGCTGCCACTCCAGAAGTTATTGCCGAATCCGATAGTGTCTATAGGATAGTACTGCAGTCTTCCGGCAGTGCTAGACCGGCTTCAATTTCGTAATTCTACAATTACATTAGAGCTAGTTAATTACAATAAGGTTAGCGAAACTTTCTAATTAAGAAACATACCGCCAAGTATCAGACAGTTTATTACATCAGGTGTCCCATTTCTCGCCGTAGGGATGTTTTATCGTTTAAAACATTGTACTATATTATTAACTGGAGACAGTCGTCGTCGAAACACTCGGTATATCCGTATTTCTAACGCTTTGGCTTGTTGTGAAGTACTTGGTAAGAGAATGCAGTGACGGAAGTGGGAGTGGGTAGATCCGGGGCCTGCTACTTTTTCGGCCCAGTCACGCGTCCTCATTAACGCGCGCGATGCCGCGCATGAACGGGCATGGAGGGTCGAGCGGTGCGGGAGTCACGAAAAGCGGATGCACCACCGTCCGTGAGAGCGCAAGCTGGCACTCACCGCAGTCGCACTGAAGTAGGAGACGTGTCTCTAGCCTTTGTACCTGGGACACTTTGTACCTGGTTTACGGGTCCTACGCTTCTGCACCGGTCCCGTAAGCGGTTTCTTTTTTGCGCTGCCCAAAGCGAAACCTCACGAGGAGACGCCGTTTCTTCGCTGGGTGTTGGAGTATCTGTTGTTGAATGATTGCAAATGCAAAACCTAAGGTAAATTTAAGATGCGCGTGTAGGCATCCGGAAATTGTGATCGAATTACGCGAGTATAGCCGTGTTAAACCGTGTTCAATGAGGTCTCATTGAAAAGGCTGGAATGAGTACGCCTCTGGCTACTCCGCTTGACTAATATATATATAACTTTGCTCGCGCAAACACTACCAGGTGCAAAAGGGGAAACACAAAAACAAAAGGCGGCACATCAACAATGAAGACGAAGCACTGCAAAAAATTGTCCGTAGCACTTTGAGCACGTGTCCGTACCTATAAAAACACATTTGACTGTACTGAAAGCTGTTCTTTCCGGGTCACCAGCTGGTCATGGTGTGAAACAAGTAGGCTACGTAAGGACTCTCTCGGGTGAGATGTTGAGCAGATCGTTTGACGACGTCATGGATCAAAGGACGATACCACTTTCAAAGGTGACCACGATGCGTTTACTTCGACATATCAGAAGCCCATTAAAAGCAGGAGCCGAGGAAGCTCTTAATCTTTCAATTGAGGGCGAGCTCCACCAATGGAAAATCCGGCGCTACCATCGGTGTGACGTGGTATGAGGGATCACGTGCATACAGTGGCACAGTGTTTTATAGTACAGTGTAACAGCGGCCACGTCGGAAGCGCCGAAAGAAGCTGAAAACGAAAGTTTAAAGTCCCACCTGTGCTGTGGTTCTGATTAAGTTGGGGGATTTTCCCTCTTCGGGTGTCTGCTTGACTACACTTGAAAGCACTATAATATGTAGTGGCTGCCTTTGAAGGCTTCCAACATGGTAGGCTGCTGTTCGTTGCCGCAGTGTCGGACGTACGCAATAGAGCCCGGTTTCAGCCTTCACAGGTACCCACAAGATAAGACGCTGCGCGAAGCTTGGATCGTGAAACTTAGAACCGGCAAGCAGCCATCAGCCACAATTCGGGTGTGCAGCAAGCACTTCCGCGAGGAAGATTTCTGATACGGATTCGGGGCTGCGAAGTTCAGTGAGGGAAAAAAAGCGCGCACGAGACGTTCGCCTGCTCGCGCTGCCCGGCTGATGTCATGAAGCTTTAGTCTGTGAACTTGTTGATGATGATAGATACTGGTAAGTATGCTGGAATGGAAAGGGAATGGTAAGAAGCACATTCAAAAACAAGGCATGGAACATTCTCATGTTTGTGTTAGCACCGAACAATGAATATACTTGAGTAAGAAGAAAAAGAAAACAGCGGGAAATTGCTCGCTGAGAAGACCGATAAACATAGTGCGATGCAACTTGAGAAATAATGATATTGAAACTTCCAAGAATTTAGCAGAAAAATAAAGTGAAGCCATTCTACTCTGGGAAGGTGGATGACCAGAGGAGCTGTATTTATGGTGATAAACATGTTGATAATAAATGTGCTGATTTTGAAAATAAAAGACACATACCACAATGAATATCACTCGCCGTGGTTGCTGAGTGGCTATGGTGTTGGGCTGCTGAGCACGAGGTCGCGGGATCGAATTCCGGCCACGGCGGCCGCATTTCGATGGGGGCGAAATGCAAAAACACCCGTGTACTTAGATTTATGTGCACCTTAAAGAACCCCAGGTGGTCGAAATTTCCGGAGTCCTCCACTACGGTGTGCCTCATAATCAGTAAGTGGTTTTGGCACGTAAAACCCCATATATTTTAACAATAAATATCGTTTTCTCATGTTTTTTTTTGCTGTTACATTAAATTGCATACTCAATACTTTTCTGATTTTAACCTTCTTTTGTTTGCTTCTTTGAATTTATTTTTTGGTACCAACGTGACTATCGCTTTATGACCGCTATATTATACGGCCAGTGGCTCTGTGGCGACACTGGAAAGGTTCTTGGCCGATGTGAGGTCTATACACGACCGATGACACGTCGTGGGCAAACAACCTCCATTCCGGTTTTACTGTTTTTATTACGATATTTTTTTATCACAGTACGTTTTGACGCTTCTCATGATTAAACGCAGTTGGGGTATACCCGGCGATACGCTTTTGCTTTATGCTTTAGCTATTTTAGCTCGGGGGTGGCCGCCATCTTTTCTGCCTGCGCGCACAAGCCGGCAGAGCCAAGCGTATCACAACTCGCAAAAAAAAAAAAGGAAGATTGAATCGCCTTGACGGCATATCAAAGGTCGCCGTAGGCGTCGAAGACCATAGTTATAACGAAATTATTTTTGAACAGCTCTGATATCGCCCACACAAGAATTGTTGCTCGCGTACGGTCAAATGCTCATATGCTGCGCCTAAAGTTCACGGCACGGTGCGAAAGCGGGCTTGCAGCGAAAGCGAAACATTGTGCGCGGACATGCATGCATACGCGCGGTCGGTCGCTGCATTGAGGCTTAATTCTGTTGTGCTCCATTTCGTTACGCAGGCAGCCCACTACAAGGACATATCTCACATACCTTGCTCTCAGCGACTGCATGCCTTTCCCGCAAGAAACTAGTTCGGGGGACTCCATCGCGGCGACCGCGCGCAGTGGGCGCTAACTGTACGTATTCGGTAAAGAGATTGCGTCTGTAAACCATCCTGCGCTCTCTGTTTGCCCAAGATTATTATTTTGACAGTTAGAACTTGTGTCATTTTAAGAATACCTACAGAAATGTCCAGGAGGGCCCCCGCGTAGTGTTTTTATTGAGCGCCGACAGCCAAGCATAAGAGGAGTGCGCCGCGTTATCCCTCATACTACGCAAGCGAGGCGCTTCCGACAGATGGCGACTTCGTAAGTCCTCGCCGTCAATATTCGGGCACCCTTTTGCTGTATCTGCTAACTTCGCCTCCTCCGCTTATGTGATGCGAACCTTGAGCTACAGTGTAATAGAAGGGGGTAGTGTGTCCAGGGGCGGCACGCGCCATGCAATGCCGTGAGGCGGAAAGTGGAAAGTAGTGGAAGGCTACAGCGCGGGGGGGGGGGGGGGGGGAACCAACGGAGACAAAAGAGGCGCACAAAGTACGCAGACACAGTGCTGACTTAAAAGGAAAATGTTTATTTCTCTAGTGCGCAGCAAGTTTTAAAGTGAACACATAAAAAGAAGGAAGGTCACACATGCACACATAACCTGCTCATACTTCCATCGTGCATCCTGGCATTTGAATCAAGGAAGGCCAGCTCTTTTTCACACAAGGCTACCGAGGGACAATACAGTTACTTCTGGCACGTGAAATTGCGGTCCAGCACTTGGATGCCAGCCTGTGCGACAGCAGCGCCGCCTACAACATTCGTTGCACAGGGTTTCCTGTCGCTCATTCCTGCTGTTTGTTGCCAGTAGTGCAGGTTGTGCGTCGCTAGCCTGTGCATAGAACTTTGTGTTGTTTGTGATTTTTTTCTAGATTATGTAATTGAGACGACGCATTCGCTTTCAAAATAAAGGCTTGCTTTTCTCTGAGGTGTTTCAGCTTGAATTATACACAGCGGTTGTCGCGCGCAGTGTAAATATACGAGTGCAGTACGAATTATTGAATTACTTTTAATCATCTAAGTTTGAAAGAAGTAATGTAATTTAAACAAATCATTACGATAAGTAATTATCAATAAATGAATAGTCTAATTATTTGATTAAGAAATTAAAACTAAGTGTGCTGTTTGTTTGTATAACTCATGTTACCTAAATAATGGAGTGATTAGGTAAATAATCATTTTGCTATGAATTACTTTTGCTCTGTGCCAGAGAGTGTTCATCCTGGGAGTTTTAGACATAAAGTAGCCAGTCTCTTTACAGGACGTCCATGTATTATTTTGTCCATGTATTAGTAGGTTTTCATTGATAAACTGTTTCATGTGTGACACGTAATTGTCAGCATGGCATGTGCATTCCCACGGTTGTTGATTTTCTGGAGCTTAACGATGTATAAGCAACAATCGTAACTTCTACGCCCAACTATTGTATAACAGTTGATTTCATGCTGCCAAGTACTGCCCATGATGAAAGTGGCTGAAGCAGCGCGCTTTCGTGCGCCTTGGCTTAATACGCGCGCAGCCAAGACAGGCACACTGGTTACTGCACGTTGAAAGCCTTCATTCGTTCTAACATTGCATTTCTGTGGTTGCACTGACGTGATTGCTTGAAATACTTTACCGCCAATTTCGGCTTAATTCAAATGCCAGAACAAAATGGAATTTAGACTTACCTA
Organism: Dermacentor andersoni; assembly: GCF_023375885.2. NCBI lineage: Eukaryota > Metazoa > Arthropoda > Arachnida > Ixodida > Ixodidae > Dermacentor > Dermacentor andersoni. Next base: position 131,416,061 of record NC_092818.1, read on the forward strand.
AACTAGGCACGTCAGCATTGACGCTTCATGTTGCTTGCTTTAGTAATTGATCGTTGGAGTTTAGCGTCTCGAAACGAAGTAAGAGCTAAGAGGGAGGCCGTAGTTTGAGGTTTAGGAGTATTTCAAACCACCTGGGGTTCTTTATCACGCACCCCAAGCCTGTGCACGAGTGGTTTTGCATCCTGCTTTCATCAAGATGCGGCCAGAGCGGGCAGACGTCGAACCCGTCGTCTCGCGCCCAGGAGCGGGTCGCCATAGCAACCGAACCACAGGGACCGGTTTTCGCTAATAAATCTTGCGACATAATGCAACAGAGTTAGATGAGGGCGCACAGTCTTTAAGCCAAAGCCATCACCCGCCCGACCGAAAAAAAAAATATCTATGCAGCCGAAGCTTATTGCAACAATTATTTGTTTACAAATATACTTTGATAATCTATTTCAAGATGACGTGGCGTTGTGCTAGTTGGTGATGTTCAAAACTGAACGCGTTGCAGGTGGAAGAGGCACCACAAAGAAGATCAAGACACTGTCCGTCTTCTCCCTTGCGGTGTCTTTTTCGCGGTCATGTTCAATTCATAACTTCGATAACCTTATCGGCACCCTAAGATATAGAAGCCGCACTAAACCAATGCCGCACCATAAGTACGAAACTGCAAAACTGCAGATTTAGGATTCATCTATATGAGCCGCAGCAATCAATGCCGCCCTGAAAACGCGCCGCTTTACAGGCGTAGCTCAATTAATTTATGTAGACCTGAACTTCTGGCAGCAAATTCTTCTGTCTAGATTAAACACGATAAGGAAAATGCAATTGCCGTGATGCAGCCCCCCCTCCCATTTTTAATATATGCAAGCAGGCCAAAAATATGCTAGAAGACCCCCCCCCTCCCCATGCTGTTCAAACTATACTAAAACAAAAAAGCATACTATAAGAATGACTGTACAGAAAAAGCATATAGGACATAGAGGAACAATTTATGTGGAAGTCTAAGGAGATATCTAGAAAATATATATTTGAAAATTTCACAGGGTAGTACACCCGGCGTGTCACCAGCTAACTTCTTAATTATTCACTTTAGTACACATGTTCCAACTAAGAAAGTGAAGTAGAGCAGCAAAGTGATGCCTGCCCCGCAGGGGCGTCTGCTTCAGCGGGCGTTTGGCGTTTTGCGACACCGTGGACCCGAGCACACGGGAGCCGGAACCTCCCGCGCACGGCTTAGCCGTGTCCGGGGAACAGGGGATCCTGGGGCTTGAGCCACTGGCGGTGTTTGGACCATTATGGCCCCTTGGGGGAGAAAACACACCTCTTTGGCCTCGGCTCCACGTAGACCGCACCCGCGGACTGACCCACCCGGGAGAAAACTGTAGTTGCCTTTTCCTGTCCTTCTCTCCAATCTTCATCTTCGTAGTTTTTGCATTTTGATGAGAAGCATCCGGCTCGTTAGCTGTGCGGCAGCCCTGACACTACCGTTATTTACAGACAACACGCGTCCTTTCGAATTCAAAAGTCGGCGAGGAAATGACTCAGATCTCCATGTTTCGTGATTTTGATGGTAACGAACTGTCCGATTCTTTATTGCACAATGGTTCGAGGCCGGGGTTGGCCGTCGAGTGAAATGGTGTGGTCGTCGATTTCGGGTCGTTTGATCGTGCGAGTAATCCTTGGTCCGGCGGGACGCGTCCCGTTAGCGGTCCCAACCACCGCCACCTCCGCCTCCCTGCCAACCGCCGCCTCCGCCTCCCTGCCAACCACCGCCTCCTCCACCGTGTCCTCCACCGCCTCCTCCACCGTGGCCGCCTCCTCCACCGTGACCGCCTCCTCCTCCACCGCCTTTGCCTCCACCTCCTCCTCCTCCTCCACCGGAGCTCACCGGGTGCAGGGACTTCACCAGGTACGTAGAGCCCGTCTTGTACGTCTGGCCGCCGCCACCTCCGCCGCCGCCTCCAGCGGCGGCGCCTGGAGTAGCGAGGCGAATAGTTACGAGCGCTGAAAGCTAGGCACGTTGGTAGCTATTCATTATAATAATGCCAGCACGCACGCAACAAACGAGGACACAATGCACTTCCCTTCCTTTCCAAAACTGAGTTGTTCCAAATAAACTGAGTTGCGACTCAGGGCCTCTGTGTTACCTTTGCTGTTATGTCCTCGTTTTATGTGTGCGCGCTGCAATATCACAATGAATAAGTGAGCAGATGTCGCTAAGTATTCAGCGCCGAACTCTGTTCATTCGACGCTTCATATCAGCAGTAGTACTTCTTATGTGTAATTTTATATGGCCGGCGTCCAATTTTCAACTGCTTGCAGTGTCTGCTGCCCACCAGAGGGATTTCCATCAAACTCTTAAATTTCATCAGCCGTATTAGTACCAGTAGTAGCAGTAGTGGGGACTATGGTAGTAGCATTTCTGGTGCTTCTGGTAGCAGGTATTAGTGGCAGCATTTAGTAGCAGTAGTACGAGTAGCAGATGTGGGGATAGTGTTACTAGCGAGTGCGTTGACCGTAGTAATTACACTAACAGTATCAGTAGTTGTACTAGTATGAGTAGTGAGTTGCAGTAGTAGTGGGAATAATGGTAGCGACGATGTAGTAGCAGAGTGGTTTTGATAGTAGCCGTGGTAGTGTCAGTAGTCTTATTAATGCGGATATTTGTACTAGCGATTGTTTTGGTTATGTTATAGTAGGAGTAGCAGTAGTAATAGTTGGAATAATGGTAGTACCAGTGGTAGATGCTGTGGTATTATTATTATTATTATTATTATCATTATTATTATTATTATTATTATTGGTAGTAGTAGTAGCCGTAAAAGTAGTGCTAAGAGTATCATGGACCTATCTAAGCTAGCTTCAGTGTGCAGAATTTGCTCCTAGAAGTCTACATCTATACCTCTTCCCTGTGTAAGACGAGCGCACTTAATATAACTGCAAACTTCGGTATCTATTTCCTCTTATAATTTCCTGCCGCTCTTTACTCTGTTTCTCTTTCCTTGGCACTTCATTCGTTGCAGTAGTAGAATGGCAGCAGAATTGTTCCATTTGAAACAGTGACCTGATTGCGATGATAGTCAGGTGGCCGGGGCGTGAGAGACGATGCAGGCCTTTTGATTCTGTGGCGGCACTCCTGTACTATTGTTGATATTTCGAAGTTAACTGTACAGGTCAATTAATACAGTTCTGAAGCTATGTAACGTTGTCAAGGTCATCACATATGCGGTCCAGCAGACGAAAGTTCCCGCGACGCTAACAGCAGCTCTGAACCTTTTGGTAAGCGCCGCACGCATCAGCTATTTTTCGAGCACGCTGTTTTAATCAGTTGTCGAGAGTGTTTCACAAGGACTGAAATATGAGCTGATGAAACGAGGGAAATGTAAAACAAGCCAGCCAGCACAGCTATGATGGTTAGATGGATGGATGGATGGATGGATGGATGGATGGATGGATGGATGTTATAAACGTCCCCTTTGGAACGGGGCGGTGGGTTGCGCCAGCAAGCTCGTGCTATTATACTGCTTAATGTCCTACCTAGGTTAAACAATAAAAAAAAACAATAAAAAAACACTATGAGCTCCACAACCAAATTTTCTGGTCCCCATTGAGAACTGTGCTTTTGTACGTCTCCGTTTTTTGTCGTTTGCCTTCTTTTATTCCACCAATCCTCCAATCGCCTCTTACTAATCTCTATTGCGGACATGTTTACTTTTCCCCTGCTCTCGCTGAACCCAAGGACTTCAAGGAGGCCAGTGGTGCCTTAATCGACCGCTGGGTAGACGTCTTCACATTCTAATAAAACATGCTCCATAGTTTCCCTAGCTTTACCGCTGCAAGCACATGCTTCTTCTTCCTTCTTATATCTCGCTTTATAGGTGCATGTTCTAAGGCATACCGATCTAGCTTCGAAAAGTAATGAGCTTCCCTTTGAGTTATCATAAATTGTTTCTTTCCTGATTTCGTTTTTTCCTCTCAAGTAGTTACTCATGGCAGGTTTCTTTTCCATTGCTGCCACCCATGAGATTATTTCGGCCTCTCTGACTTTCCGCTTGATGTTCTTTCTTGCTGTGTTGCCCACCCTACAGGCTGCATACTTGCTGGTAAGCTTGCTAGTCCTTTTCCTCCACTGTGAATCAATGTTTTCCTGTAGAACGCACAAAGCAACGCCACATGGCGTCTGTGTCTGTGTACCGACCTCTTTTTACCTCATTTCACAATCTAGAAACGTGTGCATAAGCATACACGACTTTCCTCACGTCAGAGGGCATTGCATTACCAGCCATAACGGTTCATCTTGTGTGGAAAGGTGACTGCTACTAACGTAGGATAAATTGAACTCATTGTGTTTTTTACAAAATATTTAGAGTAATTTTATCATATCTGTTCAACGCACATCAGTCATTGATAAATATTATGAATACTTGGACAGCGGTAGACTATTGTAGGTTATTTCGATACATACTTATATGTCGCATATCCTGTGGGAAGGTTGCAAATAGTGCTTAGGAATTAACTTAGTCTATTTAATAGGTGTATAAGAGAATACCCAGAGACGTCGAAGGAACCAGGTGCATGACTGGCGATATCTTGCGATAGCCTATACAACGAACGCGTGCGGTGCTGTTACTGCAGCTAACGGCTGGGCTTAGATGCTTACATCAGGTGTCGGCAGCGACATGATCGTCATGAAGCCATACACTCGTTAAACGTTTTCACCCTTTGGGGCATATCTTGTTCCACAACAATAATGGTTATCTGTCTTTCCCGCATTTCCTTTCTTTAACGGTGCAAGCCCGGTAATTAAGTCATGAAAGGCATGCGCGTCATCAACGTGACTTAGCATTCTCGACAGGAAAGTAACGAGCGCAGCGTCTTGAAGAAATAAAACGCAAGCTAGGCAGATGACGAATATTGTTGTGGGACAAATATACATTCCAAAGGGTGCAAGTGCAACTGTTTTAGGAGCGTATTTGACTCTTCGTTACTTGTTTGCATAGGTCGGCGCACTCGCTCATGAGTGCACTCGCTCACTCGCACTCATTACAAAGGCGTGAGTGCTAGTGCGAGTGAGTGCCAGTGAGTGTGAGTGGAGGTGAGTGCGAGTGTGAGTGAGTGCCAGTGAGTGTGAGCGGAGGGGAGTGCGAGTGAGTGTGAGTGGAGGTAAGTGCTAGCGTGAGTGGGCGCTTGTGAGTGTGAGTGGAGGTGAGCATGAACGTGAGGGAGTTCGGGGCCCGGAAAAATTAAGGTGAGTGAGTGTGAGTGAGTATTCTCCCCACACTGCTGAACTATGGCTGACATACACTGCGGTGTTCTGTCGCTCGATGTTCGCTCGCCCGTAGCGATGTATTAAACCAGTTTGCTTTGCGTCGTCTCGTCTACATGACGTTCCCTCCTCGATGATCAATGAGGGGCAAGCTCCAAGCGAACGCTTTTGAAGTTGGCGGCCACTCGAAGTCACCAAGTTATCTAAATATAAAACGTTAGCAATGGAACGACTAAGTTCATTCCATTCCCTGATTGTTTTAAGGAAGTATGAATATTTAAAAGAATTTGAGTTAAAGCGTATTCATTAGGCGTTCTAGAGTGCTCGTGGCCTGTTGACCTAGAACGATTGAAAGAATTTCGTACGGATGTGTCAATCGTTTTGTCACCATGAATAAATTGAAACGAAAACTTTTAGTCGTGCTAGTTTTGCCTTACTTTGCAGTGTTAATAAACCGGCTCTCTTTAATAATGCAGTCGAGGAATCCGTTAACTTGTATTTATTATAAATGAACTTTATTGCTTTCCTCTGCACCCCCCCTTATGAGTTCTTTTGTGTACGTAAATCAAGCGGTACACGCGTACCCCAGCACTAGTCTAGCAAGCGTATTGTAGGCCAGCAGATTTGTGTCTGCTCGTGCAAGACAAAAGCATTTTCTCAGAAAGATGAGTCACTTTGGTGCTCAACATATACATTGATTTACACTTGAGGTTATGTTGTCAACATGGGTTTCCCACCGGAGAGCGCGTGTTAAAGTGACACCTAAATATTTACCCTGAAATACACAAGTGAGAGGTGTGTCAGTAATAATGTAGGTAAAATCAGATATCTGTTTCTTTCTACTTACTGTTAGCATTACTTAGCTTTAGGTATTTAGAGTCATCTGCCACTCCTGACACCAAGAAAAGGTAGAATTTTGTATATGGTGATCATCATTGCAAATAATTTCGCGGTACGAAAAACAATCGTCAGCGAATAGACAGATGTTACCAGGCAATCGGGAAGACAAATCGTGTATGTATATTAAAAAGAAAACTCGGTCCAAAACGCTGCCTTCTCGCACTCCAGATGTAATAAGTGCTAACTGGAAGCTTCGGTCTGAATATACACGAATTGTGAGCGGCAGAGGGTAGCACACTCACTCATGAGTGCACTCACTCACGTTCACTCGCATTCAACATATTATATGACTAATAAAAATCGGGACCTTTCTTCTCTCTCTCTCTCTATATATATATATATATATATATATATAATATGTGTGTGTGTGTGTGTGTGTGTGTGTGCGTTATGTGCCCAGCAGGTGTAGCTAATAATCGCGTGAAAGTTTAATTTGAGAGGGAATTCTAGTTTCCGATTTTCTTTCGGTTTCTGCAATACCGGCGCCGAAGCTTTGCCTGGCAGCACAATCGGCGTTGGTGGTCATGGTTGAAAAAAAAAAAAAGATCTATGCACTCACCTCCTCCGCCGCCGCCTCCTTTATAGCCTCCTCCTCCACCGCCTCCTTTCCAGCCACCGCCTCCTCCACCGCCGGACCAGCCGCCGCCACCGCCGCCGCCGGACCAGCCACCTCCACCGCAGTGGACGGCGCACACGGCCGCCATCACAACAACACTCGCGAGCTGCAGCGATATCAACAACCTTCATTGAGGTTTCTACAAAATATTTCTAGGCGGAACTCCAGCGCTCAGCCACGCCATAGTAATTATACATTAATTTGTCTAATCTTCGTGCTTGTGACTACGAACGTTCTTGTTATGTTATTTGTCATGCTTTATATTTCGCTATTTCCAAGCAGCATAGTCAATAACCCTCTCACCTTCTGTGATGAAAGAGTTACGCTTATATGCGTTCTTTGATTAACAAAATTCAGTTGGTGGTCAGCAGCTGTGTTCGATAACGTTTTCGTTAACTACACGTCTATAGCTTCCCGCACTTTGGTGCCTGGCGCTGCATTCAGGTCACGAGGCTTCCCTTGTTTGCTCACTGTTGATCACACTTTAAGAATCTATCTTCCTGAGAACTCCTTGCCTTGGTCTAATTTGTACAAATGTATTTGACGACAGTTCAAATCACGGAAAAATTAGGAACAAGTCTGAGACTGATACATCCCATAGCAAAGGCGAGGCCTTGCTGCACGCCATGAAATGTCGCGCGCTTAAAGATCTTCGAATAAATGAGATGTTGTTTACGTTTGTATAAAAAGAATGTTACGTTCAAAGCCGAGTACCACCCGTCATAAGAATGAAATACTGTATAATGTATACTCCCACACTGATGCCTGTTGCAGTAGGGGCAGCACCACACTGCTGGACTTGTTTCGATGGTGGGGGGCTTTCGCGGACTATTGAATCTTTAGTTGGCAGGCTTGCGTACCCCACGCCATTTTTCGCTTTTGAAGTGGTAATGCATTGTGCCGGAGCTAGGCGAATTGCGTCTGAGGTCCGCTACATGTGTCAGAGACGCCTTCGAAGTAAACGTTTGCGTTCGTCTTTCCCAGTGGTATACACGACATTTTCTAATGAAGGCGACCGAGCTCGGGGTTGTTGGCGCGATCAAGCTGTGTGGTGGCTAGGCAGTAAAGCAAGTGTCTTGCTTCGCAAGTTCTCGAACATTGCATTTCTACCGCTGCCAGAGGAAGGAAGAAATATCGAGATTGAACAAGTGCACTGGGATGTTCCTGAAGATGAGGAAGGAGTGCCAAAGCTATAATTATAGGTCGACTTCTTTAGTTTAGTAACTTTAGTTCATTGAAATCTGAAACAACTATAACTCTTAGCCAGCAGATAATGAGCGGAGTAAGTGGACGCTTCTCACTAAACCAGCGATACATAATCAATGATGCCCCGCTTCAATGTATGCAACATGTTGAATTGCTTGGATTCATGGTTAATCGTCAGCTTACATGACGTCTTCACGTGCAGCAGCTATGTTCAGACACTTGCAGCAGTGTACGCATGTTTCACTTACCGCAGCACATCTTCCCCTAAAAATTTATCAGAGAGATATAAAGGAGGAGCAGGGAGCTTAAACATGGTCACGCCTGGTTGGGCATCCTACAGAGGCTACTTCAGAGGCTTTATTAATCTTTCGTATATAGTCACACTAGCTACCCTGTAGGTTTGTAGTCAAGTTTAGCAGAGCACTGCTCATTGTATTAGGCTGTCCATACTCCGGCATGATTCCTCCGTATTCCACGTAAACTCTCCTATCAATACTACCAATCAAAGTATCGAGCTAAGTGCACGCTGAGTTGTCTTTAAGATACTAAAACATGTTGTACAGTGCCGGAAATTGAGCTCGAGTATCGTAACTTTTCTCATATGATAAGGTCATCATCTACCCAACTTCAACCGCAACGGTGCATTATGGTGCATTTTCACTCGTTTTCAGTGCTAGAAAGTTATGGAATTTCCTTCCTCAAAATCTTTAAAGCATAGCCAGTGATACTAATCTCATCACTGCATCACATCAGCGTATATAATACAGCCGGAAAAGTCCCCTGTATGTCTGACAAAATTTGCCACGACTGTTTTGATGGCTGCACCAAAACATTGCTTTTAGAGAGCTTCACTTTGTAAAATATCAGTATGCTGAACGTATGTGCTCAAATCAATAAACCATTTCTATCTTTTTTTGTTTACATTTTCTGCGACACTAGATCCACTGATTAAATATGTATTACTGATGTCTATTATAAGATACCCTGTCAATATTTTGCATGAGCTAAGGGGTTGACCTTATAAACACTCCAGTATCACATTTATCTAAATAACTTAGACCTAGGCACTGTCTTTCTTGTATGCGTTGGTCTTGCTGGTGATACAAGTATACCTGACACAGAGAGAGTAAATAAGAGATACTGGAGTGGGATAGGAGTCTGTCTGTCATCTGTCTCAGTAACGTGGAAAGTTGGACGAATTGGGGACTAGTCATCGTACCGTGTGGGTGGAACACCGCACTGACCTGGACAAAGCGGAGAGACACGAGAATAGACGGCACTCGCTGCACTCGCAACACCTTTATTTCAGAACGAACACTTCATATTTCTATACCCGCGCGCACTCGGGTGTCAAAGACAACATATCTAAGACGGTGTGCTCTAATCGTTGCAACCGTAATACCTCTATTTTTATTATCAAGAAATAATATGAAGTGTTTGTTCTGAAATAAAGTTGCGAGTGCAGCGAGTGTTGTGTATTCTTGTGTCTCTCCACTTTGTCCTGGTCAGTGCGCTGCTCCACCCACACGGTATGGTGATCGCTCAACTGTCCTGGCCTGACACGTAACCAGTAACGCGATGCTCCTGGAACTAGGGTATAAAGTACGCTCGTTCGCCTCAAAGAAACAAAAAGAGAGAAGCCATGGAAAGGAGCCGTAGCTGTACGTACCAGTAACCGCATCTTGTCTCGTGGACTGTTCAGAGTCGCCGGTCCACGTCACGGGGGCTCACTTATATAGGGGGGCCTCTCCCCGGTGCATTCGGATTGGGTGGGGGGGGGGCGACAACGGCTTCTTTTCTTGTCTTTCCAGCTCGCCCGTAACCGTCATACCTCTCCACTCACGCACGCACACACTTGCACACACATATACTAATACGTATGTGTATGTATGTATATATATATATTTTCTTTCGCGACGGCGTCCGCCCCTGTCGACACAATGGCGCACCACTCTCTGTTTTTCGGGGACGCCCCGGGGAAGTTTTCGGACGCAAGGTGGATGGCAGGGGGCGATGACTCTACGGAGCGCGCGCCGTTCGTGTTTTGGCGCTGAAATGGGTTAATCGCCATCGCCAGCGTCCGCCCCCAACCGTACGGCGCGCCGTCACAGGACCTGCCATCATCCTCACACCGTCGCTTCCGTGAACCGCTCTTTCTTTCTTTCTCTCTCTCTTTCTTTCTCTAGTGTCGTGCTGCGCGCCTCCAGTTTTCTACTTCGTCTTTTCTCAGGAAGCGTCTGCGAGTGCTCTCGACGAACCTTGATGGAGCAGGAGTCTCCCGTTACGAGACGACGTCACCAGCTGGAGGTGCAGAGATCCTGCAGCATACGACGCGCGCGGTGTGGTTCACACACCACGACCACGCACAACCGCATAAATAAAAAGCAATTTATGCAATGCCAGTTCATCGTAGCGATTAAGTGGTGCGATCTGCTTGAGGGGCAGCGCCCCTACCTACGATGTACGCCATGTGGTTACGGGAGCTAACCTATGCCGTCGTAACTAACAATCAAGTTATGTAATACCCGCTTACGGAAGCGGTTAAATGGTGTGGCTAGCTGGCGTTGTAGAGAACGTGGGTGTGTATGTGGTTGGGGGGGGGGGGGGGAGCGGAAGGATTACTAGAGCTCTCCCGTACAGCCGTGACTATAATGATGCGTTAGGTAGGAGCCGTTTAGTATAACGTTGATGTTGTTTATGAATGCATCTTATTCTGCAAGAGCCAGCAAGCATGCAAGTGAGGTAGTATTCCTGAAAAAAAAAACAATGTAATTGTAGCACAGTGTTTATGTGTGTCCGACGGACGCGGCTGTGGAAGGAAGTTACCGCATGGACACTGGGCCTGTATTGTGGCTTCTACGCTTTTCCTAGCTACCTATGTTCGCGCCACGAATAGCTGCCTGTGCGCGCCAGTGTGTCCGTTTTTCTCTTTAAAATCACGCCCTTCGAGAGAGTGCCTGCGGCTCTGCTTGGCGGATATGGGAACTGCTTGCTCGTTATTGCCTGCATACGTGCCCTTTAATGGCCTAAGGTTTTTAGGCATTCCTTGGTCATTTCGACCTGAGGGCAGAAAAGCGTGGGGTGACTCTCACGGAAGTCATCACCTCAATGAGATTGCAAAGCAGCCGGGCTGACTGTGTGCCTTGTTCACTACGTCCCGGTGGACTAGCATCATGTTACTTGTATTTGCAGCTGCTGTTATAGGTGTTACAGATAGTGCTTGCACATTGTGACGCCTAGGCAACGCGACTGCGAAGCATAGTCGACTTTTGAGAAAGCACCAATTGCTCACTAACGAAGCTTGCCGTTGTTCTTAAGAATCACGTGACCCATATGATACAGTGGACACCGGATGAACGAAACCCGCTTAAAAGGAAATGCGTGATAAACGGAACACTGGTATCAACTTTGGTTGGCCACGCATACGCAGAGTGTTGGCGAATTTCGGTTGAACGGAACGCATCGTTCTGTGAACTCCCGGTTAAAAGGAACTTAAGCCGAAACTACCATCGTAGTTTCGATGGTAGTTTCGTAAGGAAACAGGAAACAGGAAAAAGTCTGGCAAACACGATAAGTAGTGATGCTATAAATAATGAATAAAATTCAATCCCTGAGGCGGTTGCGGTGAAGGTCCTTTCGATTAGAACGGGGAATATGGCAGTCGCTGAAAGCATAGCAGGCTAACCTCAGGATTTCAAGACCATGACATGGAGAAAGCTTACATTATAAATGCACATACGTTTTATTAGGAATCAACTGGACCATAACTACAATAATGGAAAGCGAGAATTAAGATATTAAATGGATTGCACATAGTAATTGAATGATTTCATTATTTTGATACCCTAAGGGCCCGAGTGGTGTTATATAGATGAGGATTACAGTGAATACATACGTTATTTGAAACATTGCAAATTGAAGACAAAGATACAAAGAACAAGGTTTCAATAAACTATGCAACAAGATGTACAGTGGGCAATCAGAACTATGGTGTCCTGAATATTATAGTTCTGTGGCAGGAACAATTTAGTTTTCTGCAAGAACAAATTTATGCAACCACATAAAATGATGATGTCTGCAGACCATGGAGTCCGGTATTTAGGTCCATTAAAACAGTGTGATCTGCGATTTAAAGATGATCGATGGTGGCGTGCAGCAAAATTCGATGCCTAAGTTATGTGAAATTCTTTGCAAAGATCGTCTAAGAAAGAAGTAGCTTTGCCTGCTCGGGGTCCTTTAAAGCCCGTCGAAATCTTAATACACGGATATTTCGGAGTTTTGATCAATTTACCAAGCATAGGCAGTCTTGAGATAATATCTATTCCCATTAGTAATGACCGCTGAGCCACCATGATGGCAGAACGAAAACAAGAAGTTATTAGTCACACTGAAGTATTCAGCATACCCATAGAAGATTGCATCAAAGTGTATCCCTTTGTTGCATGCTGTCCTCTAAAGTGGGAAAATTACGGCGATTTTCGGAGCAAATTTAGTGCTTCCGAGAAGCACTTGTTCCTAATGCCAACTTTAGTGGACAACAGCAGTTTTCTATAGCTGCCCTAAAAGGTTCCACCAACCAGCATTATTGTACAACTCTGCTTCAAAGATAGCACCTGTTGTTCCCTCGAGTAAGACACGCGAGTCCCGACACTTTTAGATATAGCTCTCGTAACAATGTGGTTTAGTGCATGTAATTACCTACACGGGATAAAGGAAGCCTTCGGAGGCAAGATCTGTAAACATTGTGGCAGAGTCAAGCCAAGTTCTTTCTGCAGAACACATTTTGCTGATAGTGGACACCAGGCACGACAGGAGCGGCAAAAGGCGCGTGGGAGCATTTTCTGCGCAGCGTACTTCTGGCTCCTTTCACTTTCAGTTACATAGGTTTTGTTATTTGCCTCATATATTTATGTAGTAGCCCTTTTGGCATTATATTATCCAGCGAGCTATCGGGAGGAAACAATTGAATGAGTTACGCGCAGCTGCTGCCGCAGCAAACTGAAGTTTGTCCTGCCCAATCAAGTTAAGCTGCCGCCACGTGCGCCATTGCAACGTCAGTAATTTTTCCTGTCAAAAATAATGTACAGCACAAATATGTAAAATGTCGGCTGGCAAGTGCAAAGCGATGTATAATTGTTGCGAAATGCAAGGTATCACTGGCGTAGCCAAGGTGCGGGCAGGGGGGGAGGTGCACACCGGACGCATGCATCCCTTCCCTCCCTGCCCCTGAATTTCCGTGATTCAGGACATGTGGTATAACTCGACGTGCGACAACACTCGCCTGCCCATTCACCCCCTTCCTAGTAAAGTGTTTCCCTCCCCCACTTCCCCCAAAATAAATTCCTGGCAACGCCACGGCAAGGTATATTTGCGCATTACCGGAAAAATTGAGTGTTCTTTTCGTACTCCATAACGCGTAGTAACATGCTCCGCATATAAGCTTCTGTTTTGAAGCTTACGTTCGTTAATCTGGTGGCAGAAACTATGTCTGTTGAACCAAAGGAAAACTGTCGGCACGTACACTCACTGGAGCCACTGTGCCTGTTGCCCACTGTATTGGACATTCTGCATCTTGTGAAACAAACGCGCCATGGGCGATGTGAAGTTTAAAACAATATCTCTGCAGCTGACACATCTATGAATCATCGGGCTAAACTGTGTATATGAACTCATATATTCCGCTGCGCTCGTTCAGACTGGCTATGAGATGCAAGAAGGGTCACAGGCACACGTGTCAATGTGATAGCTAGCTCATGGCTGTTTAGCGAGAGCCGATGGCTCTTTGTTGACATAGAGTTGGCGCATTTGCTGCGTAGCTGCAGTTATGTGGCGAAATGGGGTTGTGTTAGCTTTGCTGAAAGTCCCTGTCATGGTTATGGAAAATTTTGTGCCATCGTTTAAAAACTACTGTGAGTAGAAAAACAAAGAAAATATTTACGTTTGACTTTGTTCACATGAAATAGGAAGCTTCAGCAGCTTTGGAACGTGTAAATAACTCCTCTCAATTCAGCTATGATCATTGTTCATTGATTTGAGAATTTAACGGTGTGGAGAAGCCGGTGGCATATTCTACTTGTTTCATACATTTCTGATTCATCACAATTAAATCACTCAATCAGTGAATCTACTCTGGGAAATATTTGGTACTTTTTTTAAAGCTTGCTGCAAAACCTGTAGGTATAGAAAGCACGTACCAACAGGGTTTTACTTACAGATAACGGTGCTTGTACCAACAGCAACAAGCAATAATCTTTCGCAGGCACTCGAAAACAGCATAAGTTTAGAATGAAGGGGCTCCCAAACTTCGCATTGTTTATGAAGAGGCTCAGAAAACGAATATTACCAAACGCTTAGTTGCGTGCTGAACGTGGAGGCAGACAGAAAGCAATGGCTAACAACTGCGGTTTATCGATGGTTTCAAAGCAATAATTCCGGTCGAGTTGAAACCACAACTACGCCAACAAGTGACAACTGGAAGGTCACGGGCATGACTTATTTCAAACTCATGACTCACATGACACACAGGTGTAGATCATCCTGGTGACGACCATGCATGAACACACATTAATGATCCCATTCATGGGGAGGAGGCATATCTTGATAGATATCTTTAAATGTTAAACCGAAAGAAGATTTACACGGGTCTTGAATTATCGCTATTCGTCTGGCGTAATTATTTTAACGCTTGCTGAATGTTGTTGATTCAGCTGTTACTCACCAGATCGTGCAAGTAATTTGGAACAGCCATACTGCCGCTCCATACAAGCTCGACACATACTTCCCCGCGTTCGTCGTGCCACCGACCCAGCTTTCACTCATCTGGGCCGCAGTTTGGAGCAGCAGAGCCATCAATGTGATGACCGTGCGGCGATAAACTGTAAACAGTAATCAACAACAAGGTGGGCTTGGGAAACGCACTACGTGCTGCGTGGGACAATAGACACTGTAGAACTCTCGCAAAGCACTTGCTTGCAACATACAGGAAATGGCAGTCGTGACCGACACCGCCAGGATTTTGGCGACATTAATCTAGACCTGCCGGGGAGTTTCCGTTCCTTAACACCGCTATTATTTTCATACCCCGCACACACCTGCTGTGTGCGTCCCAGATTCAGATGACTAGGCGGGCCCAGATTCGGGACAATACGTGTTAATGATAAAGTTTGTCCAATTGCACGGAGCTGCTGCTCGTAAGAAAACTTCAGTTTAGGTCCTTTCTTCTTGTTCTTTTTTTTTGTCATCTTAGTAACTAACTTGACAAGGGTTGACGTTCGGCCTTGTTGCTACAGCATAGTAAAAAATGCAAAGCACTAGAAAAGACGAGGATGAAAGAGGAGGACACCACACTCGTGTCGTGTCTTCCTGTTACTATAATATCTGAGACGTTATATTCACTGGTTTATGTGATTTAGTGGCTGGTGCGTATCCTTGCGCGGCCATGTTTTCTTGGAGAGAGAGAACAACGCCTCTAAATAAAGCTTATGTGCTTCATGTGGGCCTGCCTCATACCTTGTTAGCTTAGAATGGTGAAACACATGCTGTAACGAAGACAACGAAACTGTTTTTACCAGACCCACGAAGCTCCCAAAGGTGCAGGCATGATGAAGGTGCGAAATGTAGTGTGCGCTCGGCTTTCGATCATCACAACACGGAAGCCTCACTTGCGAATACATGCTAAAACATTGTACTCTCCAGTTCTATTCGTAAATAAAATTACGGAGTTGAGCGTCTCAAGCTACACGCCTTGCAACGGCACAGGCCGTGGTGGAGGGCTCTGTATGAACTTTACCATCCATGGTGCGTTCAAGTGCATCCAAATCTAAATACACTAATGTTTTTGCATTACGCATCATTCCCCCAGTACCACCGTCATCGTCAGGAATCGAACCCACGACCTTGTGCTCTCAGTCAGTAAGTCAAAGTGGCTCTTTCCATTCCGTTGTGCCTAGACAAGTATGAGTGTTTTAGTACTCATTTCTAGCATTATGGTACTGCATGCTGTTTGTCGCGTGCAGCCATCCTGTCACATGTTCTTTTGATATAT
Source organism: Dermacentor andersoni (assembly GCF_023375885.2). Classification (NCBI taxonomy): domain Eukaryota; kingdom Metazoa; phylum Arthropoda; class Arachnida; order Ixodida; family Ixodidae; genus Dermacentor; species Dermacentor andersoni. The sequence continues at coordinate 131,432,081 of NC_092818.1, forward strand.
ATATCATCTACTGACAAGCACAATGGGCTGTTCGATCCCGCCTGGTCTTGGTTGTCAACATACTATACTGAATCTTGACACAACGTATCCCCTGCTTATTTTTAAAAGTGAAAGCGTTTTTATGAGTGGAAGCGTTTTTATGAGTGGAAGCGTTTTATGCCTTGGCTTCCGTCGTATCTCTGCTGAAGAACTGCCAAACAGTCGCAATGTCTTATATTGATGTTAGCATGGGCACAAAGTTAAACCGTTGTTCTTATGTAAGTTGGCAGATCTTTATTTTCTAAAGGCCCAAATGTACTCTGCCAGTGCAAACTAAAAAGGCAGGTTCAAAATCAGGGGCGATTTAGCGGCAAATGAGAGAGAAATGCATTAGCATTACGTCGCACCTTTTTGAGATTTTCTTTATTCTTTATTCATCAATTACCCCGCAGCGCCCGAAGGCGTTACAGCAGGGGTTTACAACATGGAATAAAATACATCTTCATTCACACAATAAACTTGCTTTTCAGTCAGCCTATTCCACTGTTTAATTGTTCGAACAAAAAATGAGTTGGCATACATGTTCGTCTTGGTAGGGTGCTCGAGAATTTCGCAACTATGATCAGTTCGTTTTGAAATGTAATGAGGTTTCCGTGGGTGAATTTCCCTATTAATTCCAGTTTTATTATAGTATATCGAATATAGAAATTTTCATCTCAGTTTATTGCGGCGGGTAGAAAGAGATTCCCATCCTAGGTCAGCCTTCATTGCAGTGCAGCTATCCCTCCTTCCGAACCGCCCCAAGACGAACCTGGCAGCACGGTATTGTATTTTTTTCTAGAGCGGCAATGAAGGTTATCTCGTGGGGGTCCCACACAGCACAGTCATATTCTAAGAGTGGTCGAACACAAGTTGTATATGCCATACGTTTTAAATTCGCATGTGAACATTGCAGGTTTCTCTGAATGAAATTCCAAGCTTTACCAGCTTTGGCTATGATACTGTCTACCTGAGATTTCCACGAACATTCAGACGACAGCAGCACACCTAGATACTTATACGTACTGCCTTGCTTCAATATTACATTGTTCAGATGATACCGTGACTGAATTGGTGTTTTCTTTTTTGTAAATGAGAGATGTACACGCTTTGTTATGTTCAAAGTCATTTTCCATTTAGATTCTGGATCCATGATTTTAATATTGTTCACCATATTGCAAAGTGTTGTTCAGGAGCTGAAACGACACACGTACTGCCTCTTCGAGGAGCGAGTAGGCAAGACGTCATCTGTCATCGTCATGGCATCTGTCATAATCTCATCATAGCCAATCAACTGGAGTATCAGCGCTCAGTTGCCGGGATTTACGAAACTTGATTCACAAGACTCTATTCATTACCAAAATTGACTTAACTTTTCCTTCCCTTGTGTATCCAGAAAGTCAATTTAAGCTTGTAGATGGAAGCTCCGAGGTCGCAATAAATTTGCAGTCTGAACGCCATACTGAATAAATTAGCGTAAGCACATCTTATCAGGGACCAAGCACGTCAGTTCCTCTGAAATGAAGATAATGACGTTATCTCTTTTGTTGATCATGCATGCACAGCAGAAAAGAAAGGTCTAGTATTTGTTTCCTCTTCATAAACTTTTCAACTTCCAAACCTACAACGAGGCGTTTAAAAAGATTAGGTCCATATTTAAAGGAAAATAAATTTAAAATATGCTTAACGGAGATTTTCGGTGCGACCAGCGCTTACAGTGTACGCAAGTCGTTATAGTAGTCAAGAAAAACAACGTAGCACTAATTTGTAAGTGCTGGCTGCGCCTAAAGTAAGGCAATGTGAAATTCCGTTTTTTTTTCTGTTATTCTTTTTTTTACGTTGATGCATCGCTTATGACACGTAACTCTTGCTCATCAATGCTTCTGGACCTTTCTTTTTGCTGAGCAACACTGCATCAGCCAAAAGTTTACGAGCTTCATTGTTCGCATTTCAGTCTGTCCTGGTATTACTTTATTTCTGGCGCTGGATGTACGTGTTTACGCAGATACGACATTACAGACCAGCTGTGTCTGAGCTAAAGTGTAACTTGAATGGCAGGTCGCGAACGGTTGTTGCCGACACACAAAGTGGTACACGAAGGTGTACACGAAGTATTACAGGTGCCGGCACAGGAAGTGTCCGACAGGCTTCGCCTGTTGCCGCGATTCACACCGTATGCCGTGATTCACTTGATTAGTGCACACTGGCTTAACGCATCTTCAGCATTGCTTATGCACATATTCGTTCGGTTTCGTGGCTTGACGCACTCATTGTCCAGAGGATGCTGAGTGCTTGTCTTTTTCCAAGCACAACACGAGTTTGTTGCGCCGGAGACTCCAAACATCCTAGCGCAGTCACCCGTTAGACGACAATGAAATAATTGTGCGAAGGTGCCATGCCACATGCAAGAATAAATTTAGGTCTCAACAGCTGTATCTAAAAGCGGCAGCCACATGGACGTCATTTCTGGCGTCACGTGGCGTCGTCTGACGTCGGCGCGTGTATCTCACAACACGCGCTAGCCATGCTGGTTTCAAATCCGGGATGCGTACTTTGGGGCATTCGCTTTAAGAAGCAATCACGTGGATCACATTTCGGACCGTGATTACAACCTCTATGGTCATCCATGTATGTGAGACGGATGCCAAGAATACGTCAGAAATGCGTTGCATGAGGTTGGCGTTTAAATGAGTGAAGTTCGCCGCTAGGCAGCGCACTCGACAACGCCAGTGCTGGCTTCGAAGACACAGATTAGAAGAACGGCTCTCAGAGGCGTGCTCCAGCTGGAGCACGGCTGTCGGGAACGGAGTGAAAAATCCGTGGCTCGGTGGTAGCCGGCGCCAGACGCGTCCCCTAAAAAAAGAAAAATCGTGGGGAATGGTCTTCTTTTTCTTTTGTACCCTACCTCCGTATAGCCGCGCGCTACTAGTCTCTCGCACGACTCCTCCTGCTTCGCTGCTACAGTAGCGTCTTTGGTTCCGCTGGTTTTTTTTTTTTTTTCGTTTTTCCTTTCCGTCTTCACTCCGCAGTTGGCTGTCGGGAGCGCCTTTTGCGTGTCGGCAGTGGCGGCGCAGCAGGGGCGCATGTTTTGGGTCATCCACGTGCACCTCACTTACTTGGTACGCCCGTGTTCCTGAGGAAAAGAAAAGGATAAATATAAAAGGAAGGCAGGAAGAAAAAAAGTTGTTGGTGCGCGCTATGGTATAGAAAATGTGCGAAAACGACAACTTCAAATCTGTACTTTCATTTTCAAGGCTTGCGGGGCCGCACAAGTAAAAGAAAAAGAGAGAGAGAGAGAGAGAGAAAGAGAAAGAGGGAAGACAGCGTACGAAGAGAAACATTGTACGCTTCCGCCTGGGCTAAGGCTAAGGGTAGGTAGCTTCCACGGCTGCGCTTACAGTTGTATGACGTTACGTCTTCTGCGCCCCTCAGAACAACCTCTCCGTGCACTTAAAAAGAAAATCGGTTATGATTTTCGCGCTGGGCGATTCTCGATTAGGATCGGCTTGAACTGTATGCTGCAGAAATGCTTATCACTTGCGGGTTAAGGATTGCCGGTGTGGTGGGTCAACGCTCAAGGTCCTAATTTACTAAGTGGCGCCTGATTTCTTGAATCTAACGTGAATGCAGTTGCAGGTGCACGTATTGCATGTCTGCTGCCAGTACTTTATTTTGTTATTTGCTTTTTTTCTTCTCCCGGTTAGATTAGCACTGCAGCTCTTATTACGCTTACCACTGTTGCTCTTGATATAATCCTATTTCACATTTCTTGCATTCTTTCCGGGTAGAACAGGAAGCGACAGGGTGTAGTGTTATCAAGCACGCGTGATGTAACGTTATCAAGCCCGCGTGCTGATGTATAGCATGAGCAAGACAGATTACACGTGTCGCACTCTTGCTATCATGTCCAGTCATGTGACCCTTTTCTGTTTCGTTATAAAACTAGCAACACCAAGCAATAAAGCGTTCTTGATCTGCCACTACCCACCGGCTACGTTCAGTTACTTCACAGGGGTCTTACACGGAGACTCACTCGAACTTATAGGTGTGTGAGCTAAGGTTAAGACACACTGCGTTAGATGTGAAGATCCGGGTTTCGGAGCTGTTTCAGAAGCGTTGCGGGAGGAAGCAAACTCCAGCGGCATGATTTTCGGTCCTATATTTGAAGTCTTGGCTGAAATGGCAAAATGATGCTATTCCGGTTTGATTTCTAGCGCAATATTTTCGCCGTTTCTCTTGACTTCCAGCTGTATTGTGTGTAAAGTATGTGTGTGTGTGTGGGGGGGGGGGGGTTAAATGCCTACGGTTGAGCAATGCTTCGCCTTCCGAAGGCTGAAACCAGCCAGGTGTCGCGGCCGGCAACAATGAAGTAGAACCGAGCGAAGAGAATCGTCACTCCGTGAAGGCAAAGGAAGGTCTTTGGACAAGCTTGAAATCTGAAGTATCCGCACTACGCTAAACTCAGCTATTCCCAAATGTATGGGCACGGCAGCTCTGTGATTTTAATCGTGGGGCCGTGGTATGGGCGCGTCTGCGTCATGCGAAGACTACGAAGGCTGAAAAATATAGAAATAAAAGGCAAAGGAAAGGGAGGATTGTTAACCAGAAGATATCTACAGGTGGCTACTCTGCGCTGGCGAAGCAGAAAACGGGTACAAAGGTTGAGTGAATAGGAAGGAAGAACAAACAACATAAAACTGTCTGCGAGGGCGCTGTCACTGACTGAGGCTCTGCAATGAAATAACAGTGAAATACCGCCTAATATTAGGTGCCAAATGGCCAAAATGATCGCAGCAGTATAACTTCCGCCACGTTTCTATTCTTGCTCAAAGTACGTCAGCTACGAAACGTATATAGCCACTAGTTTGACCTTTGGTCCATAGCGAAAGAGTAAAAACAAAGCAAGTTGCCGCCTGCTCGCGAACGATCACGTGACCTTTCTCTACTTTCCATGCGAGCCTTTCTGCGGGGACAAAACAACAGGCACTGTTGCGAGCCGAAAGCGCTCGTCCTGCTGACATACAAAGCGCCCAAGTTCGCCCGCTTAATCGCTTTTTTACGACCACCTGCCAGTATCGGTAGCTTCATCGTAGACGTCTGGACGCCTGCCCACACCAGTCGTTGTTCTCGTCGCGACCGTATGGCGCAGTTAGCAAGCTATATGTGGAACACAATCGGGCGGGAAGCCCGCTTGTTTGGAGGCTTTAGTTTGCTTTCAGTAAACGAGGACGACGGAACGCTTACGAGGACTCATTCTATATTGTGAGCTGGTCCGTAAAGCAGCGAGTTTTGAAAAGGAGATATCGCTTCAAGCGTATCAAGATTCTCAAGAGCTGCTCCTACTTCTCATTTTTGCAAGTTGCATATTCATTTGTTTATTTATTTGCAATACCCTCAGAGTAAAACATAAATTACAGGGATTGGAGGGGGGGGGGGGGGGCGTTGATCCCGCGAACGTTTAATTTAAAAAAGAAAAGTTCTTGTTATACAATTTCAGCTAATATACGCACAAAATTCAAAAGTTCTGCGTGCAAATAAACGCGAAAGCAAGTAAGCAAGAATAATTCTAATTGATACAGTGCAATCGAATACAATACAATACAATACAGCCTAATACTGTACATAAGGGCAGATTAACTGAGGAGAGTGACGCAACAGTAACAAATGTGAACTCACCGAAAATTAGTGGGCGGGTGAATGAACAACTTGCGGCTTTAGATAGAAGTCATCCGGTCGGGAAGGCAATTACACTTTTTAGCTGTTCTGGGGACGTCCGAGTGCGGAAAGCATGTGTTCGGCACAACGGGATTCCACCTCTGTAAGAGTGGTCGAGCCGCAGTGAAATGTAGAGACTAGGAAGGATAAATTGGTCACGTAGATGAGGATGGTAGTACAATTAAAAAAAAAAGCTTAAACGGTGGATATTGCGACGAGATACTAAGGATGGAAGCTTAAGGCTTGATTCTATTGTTATGCTATCTGCGCGATGGCAGTTTGATAAAACGAAACGAACTGAGTTGTCTTGTACCGTTTGAACAGCATGGTTAGGTTTTCTTGCCATAGGGTCCACATTGACGCGGCAAATTCAAGTTTTGATGTAATGAAGGACTTGTGCAGAAGAAGGTTTACATGTGAAGGTGATTTAGAGAAGTTTCGAGTTGTAACGCTAAATCACAGCTTGCTTGATGATGCTCCTATTACAGCGCCTTAATTGTTTCCAGCATAAAAACTATACGTCTCATATTGCTCCAGGCGCTGCGTGCAGCTAACAAAGAGAGAGAGAGAGAGAGAGATTGATAGATTGGAAGGCATATATGGGATATTGGAATACATATGTTTCTGCCGGCGTGCATATGACCGATGACATGCTATTCTGCATAGAGAGGTGGAAACATATAAGATTCTAGAGGAGGGTGAAAAGAAAAAGAAAAGTCAATAAATGAAATGTGCGAGTAAACCTGATGATGATATTTGCAGGTGAGACGACAGCAAAAAAATTGAGGCCTTTCTCTATCATGAAATGAAACTTGCTCAAAACTACGTGATGAAATGTGTGTCACATTCAGCTTTTTCGTGCTTATGCGTTAGATTGAAGGACTGTTTTCTATAAGCTGGAAACGTTGGTATTGCCTGTCATGGCTACTTCAGATGCCCATGATAACGGGTAAAATACGGGCAAAACCGAAGAAAGAAGCGAATGTGCATCACGCCAGCTTGTATTTTTTATGATCAGTGTATTAAAATTAGCGTGGGCCGTCATAACAACGAAACGTACCTTCACGAATTTATTTTCTTTACTTGAAAGCAGCATTGCACTGTTATTAATACTAAACTGTCGCATTGTAGTCACCATCACTATATGCAACACTGACTGGGCCAAGCACTGCGAAAAATATATCCTTGCTAATTGCCGCCCTGTGTTTAGTAATGCTATCTGATTATATTGGGAGCAATAAATATTATACACATTTCTGCTATCAGAGTATGATACTCGTGATTAACTTGCGGCGGTATCATCTGCAGGTTTTCTTATTGCTTGCAGCTCACTATGCTTGTGTTTATGTATAGATGCTTCAGCTTTTTCCTCTAGAACGCTTCTCTGCAAGCAGTTAAGAGCAGCGGCGAAAGTAAGGACCATGTATGCTTGGGATTTCCTTCGCAATGAACCTGCACTTGTGCAGCTATTTTACCATGAACAATGCAGCACTTATTGTGCCCATAAGATTACTGTAGATGTTGACCTCTGTTGCAGCTGCTGCATGGCATTGATAGAACGCAAGCACGCGTGCACTCCCTTCAATTTCTCGGGAAAAGGGGAGACAGCAGTTCTCAACGCATCCGGCCCCTCCTGTGGCCACTACTTTGTTAGACGCAAGCCTCCAAAGGTTGCCAACAGTGCACAGCACAAACGAGATAAATCGGTTCACTTCATTCCTACGCGTAATTCGAATTTTCTCGCGCGTGCCAATGTGCATGGTTTAAAAAAGGCAGATAAATGTTTTACAAGGAGACTGGTCCACCTAGAAGGCAGCGTCTCCTACCGATTGCAAAGGCGAGAAGCAAGGACAGCCGACAGTGCAACGTGCAACCTTTCATCCGATTCAGCTACAGTAACACCAATAAGCTGTTTCGGAATGAAAATACCCCTATTTAAAACTCAGGTACAATGTTATGTACAATATATAGTTGGACGGTAGCCGAAAGGCGACCAAGATGGCGATCAACTAGAATCGTCACCATTTCGTTCTTCACATAGTCTTCTACGTAGCCACGCTGAGGCGGCCTTGATGTGCAGCTGTTCCATGTCTTGACCCTCGGCAGCAGAAGCACTATTTCGGTGCATCATCAACATCGCCGGTTGCAGGAGTGCGATAGGGCTTGAGCCTGGCTACGTGAACGATGGCGCTTGGTGCGGGCGACGACACGAAGGAACCGGCAGGGATGACCTGATACGTGCCATCGGTCACCAATTGTTGCACCACGCGATGCGGGCCAGTGCAACGCGACAACAGCGTCTCGGAAAGCCCCAGGCTTGGCTTGGTTTGGTTTTGTGTCTACGGATATGGCTTAGCCAACTACGGGAGATCGGCCATGAATCGGGCGGCAGTCGGTAAAAAGGGAAGAATACTTAAAGCGGTCGGTGGGTTACCAAAGACGCACTACTTCGTCCTTCTCATCGTCTTCACTGTAGCCCTTTCGGAGAAGGCCTTTATTTGCGGCTGTCCTGTATCAATATCGAGCTTTAAGCTAGAACGGTAGAAGGTTTCAGATATTATCGAACGTTTCATTCGGATGAAATGAGGCCAGTTGGCCGGACGTAGGAAATTTCCCAGCAATAACTACTCTAAGTTTGCGTTGGTCGCTACATTAGAGCTATGATAAAGAATTTGCAGATGTATCGAAGTGTGTTATGATACAGATAGCGAGTACCGTATCGAATACAATTCTTCCGTTCATATATTGTATTTGTGTCTCAAATACTTGTCGCCGAAGTATTTCGTATCTATACCATGATACAATTGGAACGTATATTTCTCCAGCACATGCGGCATACAAATTGCTCTAAATAGTTTTCAGACAAAGACCATAAGGAGAAAATCTTCAGACCCTACTGAAAAATTCAGATGCCAAATTCAATAATCCTATATGAAACATATACGAACCCATACAAAAACCGATTTTTCCCATATGTCATTTGATGTTATTGGATAAGGAGTTATGGGGAATGCGCTTTTTCAGTAGAGAAGGATTCCTTGCAAATTGATATATATATATATATATATATATATATATATATATATATAATCTGCAGCTACGCTACGCATTCATTTCGTAATAAAATCCAGGGAACACCAAAACTGTTAAATTCTCCAAAATTGGCCATTTTAAAGGCGTTTTAAAGTAGAAGCTGTGAGTGCCGATTTTCCTGAAAATTTTACAGAGCACCTAACTACTACCCATAACGGCATTTCTTTCTTTTATTTAAGCGCCAACATCGAGCCTATTTGCCTATTTTTACACCCCTATGTGTCCATCGCTATTATCTGTGTAGCTCAAATAATAAAATCGAAATGACGCGTACATTGCATTCTGAGCTCGTTCTTGTGGTAGAGAAGAAAAGTGACTCATATTGTGTTTTTTTTTTTGGCTCTGCTAAGCTGCGAAATGAGTTATGCTTGGGTTTTCAGGGCTACTTCCTGTATCCGTATTTTTCTTAGCAACTGGCAAGCACTTCTGACGCTATACTCTCTCTCTGATCATATTATATATATATATATATATATATATATATATATATATATATATATATATATATATATATATATATATATATATATATATATATATATATATATATATTGTTGCGGATTAGATAGATTATGGGATTATTTACAACATGCTAGAAACGAGATCGCAGGCAGTCGGGCATTTCTTCGGCTCCGCCGCGCAGCGTAACATCTTCCTCCGGCGCAGACCAAGCTCGCGGAGCGAGTTAGGAAACCACATGACTGGTAGTACTTGACTTCCGGAACCCTATGAAGGTGACAGGTACATTTCGGGCGTCATAGTGTGCCTTGGTTGAAATTTGCGTAGAGAGTGTTCTTAGGCGAGCAAGCCGACGCGCTTCTTCGGCGCGACACAATGTCTGTACAATGGATGTGTGTCTTCGTTCAGTGTGAATGACAAAATTGTGCCCAAGAACGTTTGGGCACTGCAAGCCTACAACAGATAGAAAGGCGCATACCCGGTTACTTCGTACTTGGCTGTATTGTATGCGTACGGGATGAAGGGCAGCGCGTCATCCTAATTTTTGTGATCAGCTGAGACGTATAGTGGCAGTTCGTGCGTTCGGTGAGGCCATTTGTTTGTGGGTGGTATGTCGTTGAATGGCGATAAGTAGAACCGCAAAGTCGCAGCAGATTCGCAGCAGATCGTCAACAACCTCGGCAGTGAATTGCCGTCCACGGTCACTTATAATGTGGAGCACCGTGGAACACGTGGAGCCGTGGCGCAGGATGACAGAAGGAAGGAAAAAGCGCGACACATCGGCGGCGGTAGCAGAGGTAAGGGCCGCATTCTCAGCATAGAGCCTCAATATACATTAATCCAGCGACAGCCGGTAGAGCTCTTGGAAAAAGGGCCGAGCAAGTCTATACCAACTTTTTCAAATGTCCAAGTAGATGGTTTCACTGGTTGCAAAAAGCCTGCAGGAGGCGTCACCGGCTTCTTATGACATTGGCAACCTGGACAGCTGGCAATGTACTGTTTTGTGCTCTTCCATAGCTTCGGCCAGCAATAACGCTGGCATAATCGATGAAGCGTGCGAGCAAAACCGAGATGGCCCGATGTGATGTAATCAGTCACGGTGCGAAGAATCGCAAAACGCAGGCGTTCGGGAACGACTAGGAGCAACGAAGCGCCGTCAGAACAGTAGTTCGTTGTGTAAAGCAGGCCGTCACACAGCGCGAAAGGCGGGGTCACACAGCGCGAATGGCGTTAAGTCGTCTATAATCAACACAGAATCTCCTAGAATTGTCTTTTTTCCTAACTAGTATTACTGGAGCTGCCCAGGGACTGCAAGACTCCTGGGCAACGACTTTCCGCGGCATTTCTTGAGCTTGCTTGTCGGTTACTTTTGGTTCTGCAGGAGGCGCAGGGTACTGCTTCTGGCGAATAGATGTCGCTTGGTCCGTGTTTATGGGGTGTTGTGTTCGCGAGTCAGGAAGCGAAATCGAATACTTGCGCATAGTGGACAAGCGCTTTTTTGCAATTCTTTCCGCTCTAAAGAGAATAACGACTTGTTCATCGTGCAGTAGAATCCCACGCAGTTGTCGCGATTTGCTGCTCTCGGATCAGTAGAAGCGTCAATGGCATCAATACTGACAGTCGTTTATGAGTCAAAGATGGCTTGAGTCCTGTCGGATGTAAAACTTGCTCCAGAGACGTGTTCACCGCCCACACGTGAGCATAACAATCTACACATTCTATAGTGGATCGGGGAACCAGTATATATTTTTTCAACATGGTAGGGGAGTACGGCTCAATTAAACTATGACAGCGATGCGGGGGACAATCCGTGGAAGTCACCGGAACAAATGTCGCAGTCTAGGCCAGTAAAAGGACATAATGGAACACAGAAGATACTCCCTGCTTGTCCCTGTCAGGTACAGCTGGTATGGGCGTCATCACGTGACTTCGTAGAAAAATTTCACCAGCCCCACAATGTAACATCGCACCCCATTCACCAAGAAAGACAATCCCAAGGATGATATTAATCCCAAGGATGATATTGTGAGTTGTGTGTTCCAAAACAACAAATTCAGTAGGAAAATTTTATCCGCCGACAGTCACTATAGCAGAGCAAACCCCAACGGGCCGCAGAAGGTCGCCCCCAACTCCACGAAAAGTACTCTTTTGGTCCCACGCGAACATAACTTTGTGTCCAAGGCGACTTTTAACAAGACACTCATTACTAAAACTGTAGCACTGGTTTCGACTAAGGCATCAGTATTTAAACCATCATCACAGACACACACTTCGTTATTGAATATGGTGACAGGCGGAGGACTACGTGACCGTCCCGCTACCTCATCTCCATCGGTCGCACCCGCTAGTTTCCCAGATGGGATGGTGATGAAAGTGAACGACGGCGAGGCGATGGCCAGCAGCGATAGCTGGTCGGAGGTGGAGTAAGACTGCGGTTGGAAGCTGGAGACTCACACCAGGATACACGTTCACGCGGATGTCGTCGAAGAGGCGCAGCGGTCTGCCACCGCGTGCTGTCTTGGCCTCCAGACCGATAATCTGGGATGGCCGAAACTTGCTGCTACTGCCGTCGGCGACAATACCTGGCGATATGTCCACAGATACCGCAGCTAAAGCAAATGGGTGGCTCGCGGAACACAGGATAGTCATAAAATGGGACAAGGTTTGGGTGCGGGCTAGTTGGTATTTCATGGTATCAATCGTCACTTACAGCGCATACATACATACAGCGCTTGTCTTCGTCGTCATTTTTGTCCCTCGTATGCGCTGTATAAGTGATAATTGATATCATAAAATGGGGCCTGGGGCTGGCTGTAGCGGGGAGGAAGGCGTTGCGGTGGCGCGGCCTCGCGGTGTTCGAAGGTACGCGAAGAATATCGGAACCCCGCTGCGTCGACGCGGATGCGTTCATCGTGCAAGGGCCGATTTTCACTGTTAGTTTGCGATTGGCAAAGTACCGGCTGTTCAGGACAGCTACGTCAGGTGTGCATTGGTGGTACTCCTGTCCTGCGTGTCTCCCTCCACCTAGTGCTTCAAAGTGCGCCAATTCTTCTTTAACGAGTTAACGTACTAACAAGGCAATGCCGTGGGAGGTGGAGATGTCCACGCTTGTGACCGTGGTCGCGTTGTCAAGTCTACCAAGCTTTGGAAATACACGTCGCGTCTTCAGCGCCTCAAAAACATGGCAGTGACGTATTAAATCAGGGGGAGCGCGCAGATTTTCCTTTGAGACAAGAAAATTGTAGACATCTTCAGCGATGCCCTTCAGAAGATATACAACCTTGTCTTCAACCGACATGGCCGTGTTCACAATTCTGCACAGTTTCAATACGTCTTCAGTGTAAGTTCTGCACGCTTCCCCGGGCAACGTCCTCATCAGATTTGCCGGAAAAGGTGCGTGGTTCTTTCTGAGGGTCCACCAGAGGACTTGCCTAGGATGCTTACTGTCATCTTGCAGGCTTGTGTAATGGCTGCCGCCAGCTACTTGCGGTTAGTTCATGTCCGTGTCATACGGCGGTAGTCCGACTAAGCGCCGGCTTCGTCGGAGGCTGCGTTGAAGAAGGTTGTCCAGAGAAATTACCCCGCACCGTCCGCCAAAGTTGTTACGGATGAGGTGCGTTTATTTACAAGAGAGAGAAAGAGAGAGAGAGAGAGAGAGCAAAGAGAAGAAAGGCAGGAAGTTCAACCAGACGAGTGTCTGGTTTGCTGCCATAATATGGAAGAAGGGAAAGGGGGAACAGGAAGAAGAAAGTGGGATAAAGGGAACACCGTATGTGTACGCAGCAAAGCACCTTGAAATCAGCCAAGTCCCAGCAAGTGCCTCGCCGATACAGTAAGCGGCCGTCTTTCTGCTGTCTGAAGCTAATCTTGGTGCTTCCCCATATCTGGTGATTCACTTTGAAGTCTCCTGTAAAGACCAAGGAGCCACTGGTGGTCAGCAGTATGTTGCAGTACGTGGCAGTATAACATTAAAATAAACACCACCCTTTTTGACTTTAGTGCGAATAGAAAGCTTCGGGTGAGCCATGATGCTTACTCCAGATCGACTTCCAAGTACTTCTGTTCTTCGGCTCCGCCGCCGCACAGCGTAAGTATATATATATATATATATAGGGTGTCCCACCTAACTTGGACCAAGGTTTTAAATATACCCAAGAGCTTTAGAGAAATCGTGCCGACTGCATAGTAGCCGTAGCCGTATGTACTTACGGCCAGTATTTTCTTAATCACGAAGTATTAATTAATTGTAATTAGTGAACATTTAATTATTGCTTGAATCGCAAACATATTCATTAGAAAGTTGTAGGGCACCTCAAATAACCTCAGAATCAAGCATTTGTTTAGTGCTCAGCTATGCCTCGTTGGTTTTTCCGAGAAGAAAACTAAAGGGCGTGAAAAAAACAAAATACGAAATAGGCGCTGGCGCGCGGCTACTCAAGCGCTCCCAAGCGAATAGCCACGGATACACGGCTTTACTAGCGGCGGCAGCTCGATACAGGGCTTCACGCTATGTGATGGGCGCGGCGTCAAGAGAAGACGCCGCTGACGCATTGTTTAGCGTTGTGGAGCCTTGTACGATGCGGCGATAAGAGAATGCAGCCGTATGTCTTTCAGTGGTGTCTTGTAGGCGCTTGAGTAGCGGCGTGCGAGTGCGCATCTATCTTGTATTTCACGTATAGCCCGGGCTTTTGTTTTTTCTGGGAAAAAACAACCAGGACCACTTCAGCACGAAATAAATTCTCGATTCGGAGGTTATTTAAGGTGCCCTACAACTTTGTAATTGATATGTTTGCGACTCAAGCAATAATTAAAATGTTTACTAATTAAAAGTAAGTAATGCTTCGTGGTGACAAAAATGCTGGCCGTAAGTACATACGACATTATATATATATATATATGTGTGTGTGTGTGTGTGCGTGTGTGGGGGGATTTTCCTGCAGCGGTTTTCTGTCGTACATGGGGGTGTCTCCTTCTTTTCGGCATGTAATCGTTGTACTTAAACAAACTTCTTATTTTTCACATTCATAACCTCATAGCATGCAATAAAAGCCGACTTCAAACGCGATTATGTCCCTGAACTGTCACAGGGGGGATATATTTATAACAGAATTACGTGAAATTTCAAATTCTTTATTAACACTTTCCCCAGTCGCCTAATACAGTCAACACGGAGCAGAGGTGTTTCCATTTGATTCAGTACAAAACAGCGCATTCAATTAATTGCCAATCAGATAGCGGCGATGTGAAATAATTATCCTTCATTCTTTGGTGTTGCTCAAACATTGTTAAAATATTCAGTTTAGCCTGATTGCTTTTCAACGCGAATTGACGTATTAATTGGCGTTTTCCCCTGTAAGGGAGGCGTCACCGTGACGCAGCCATGACGTCTTCCCGGCGTATGGGGCCTTTACTCCGGCCGTGGCCACACTAGCACTCCTTTGGTCGACCGTGCCTGCCCCTCTTTTGGGGTGGCAGCCTCCCTTCGGTTTCGCTCGGTCGTTGCCTTTCAAGGGCCGCCGAGATCTGCTGGATGGCCTGGGCTTGGACCTCTTGATCGTAGCACCTCGTTCCACTTTATTAGTATACTGTTTATCATGCAATCCCTGCGCGTTTCGTGTTCTTTTGGATTATTAACGATATTGGCATTCTTTGCCTACTTCAGCCTTTTTGAGCCTACTTATCCCTCCGTCCGTTCATCCGTCCGTCCGTCCGTCCGTCCGTCCGACCGCCCGTCAATCCGTCCGCCCGTCAATCCGTCCGTCCAAAGTTGTCTACGTGCTTGGGCTATTATGGATGTGCTCGCGGTCGTGATGCCTTCGTGGTCGTTCCATCATCATGGTTCTAGCTTCATGATCTGACTCATCATGCCGTCGTCGTCAAGCGTTCCGCTCCGAAACTGCCTAATAGCTTGCGCCACTACGTATGTGCTCATGGTCGTGATGCCATAGTGGTCGTCGCGTTGGCGTCATTCCAGCTTTCTCATCCGACTTCGCTTCATGCCGTCGTCGTCACGCCATCGTTGTCACACCGCCATCGTGATGCCGCCGTGGTAGTTCAACTAGCGTCGTTCCAGATTCGTGATCTGACTCGTCAATTCGTCATTTTCACGCCCTCTAATCCGACCCAGTGGCCCAAGTTGCCTCATAGCTTGGCAGACTACGTGTGGCGCTTGTGCACGTGATGCCGTCGTAGTCATCATTTGTGTCGACGGATGCATCGTCGTCATTTCAGATTTGCGAGCTGACTCTCGTCATGCCGTCAATGTCACGACATTATTGTCATGGAGTCGTCGTGCAGTCGTTGTCGCGCCGCCGTCCGGATGCCGTCGTGATCGATCCAGGGGTGTCATTCTAACTACGTCTTGCTACTCTCGTCATGCCGTCCTCGTCACACAGTCGTCGTCATAGTCATCGTCATACCATTGTCGTCATGCCGCCGTCATCACACTGTCATTTTACCATCATCGTCCCTTCTAGTAACGTCGCCCAATTGTCGTCATGCCGTCGTCATACTACTTTCGTCGTCCCACCGATGTCAATCTTCGTCTTTTTATTGTAATCATACCGTGGTCATTTAATAGCGATAATACTGCTGTTGTCTTCATACACTCATCCTCGGGCAGTCGCTATCATGCATCCGTTTTCAGACCATCAGGCTCATGCCGTCGTAGTCAAGCCATCATCGTCAAACGTGCTTCATGATAAAGTCATCACGCCATTGCCATCATGCCGTTGTCATGCCGTCGTCGTCACACAGTCGTCGTCATAGTCATCGTAATACCATTGTCGTCATGCCGCCGCCATCACGCCGTCATTTTACCATCGTGATCACTTCTGGTAACGTCACCCAATTGTCGTTAAGGCCTCGTCGAGATACTACTTTCGCCGTCCCACCGATGTCAATCTTCGCCCTTTTATTGTAATCATACCGTGGTCATTTAATAGCGATAATACCGCTGTTGTCCTCATGCACTCATTCTCGGGCGGTCGCTATTATGCATCCGTTGTGAGACCATCATGGTGATGCCGTCGTAGTCACGCCATCATCGTCAAACGTACTTCATGATAGAGTCATCACGCCATTGGTCATCATGCCCTTGTCATGCCTTAGTCGTCACAGGGTCAAGCATTCGTGGCCACACTTTCGTATGTGATGCCGTCATGGTCGTTCCATCGCCGTCATTCTAGCTTCGACATCCAACTCTCGTCATGCCGTCGTCGTTATACCGCCTTCGTCAATCCATCGACATTATTTGTTGTTGTCATAATCATGCTGTCATTATTCCATCGGGATAATGCCACTGCTGTCATGTCATGGTCTTGATTGCATCATCATCCGGGAGTCGCTAACATGTATCCATTGTCATATCGTTGTCGTCATGCCATCGCGGTCGTGCCATTGTCATCATTTCAGCTTTGTCAATCAGTTGTCGCCATATCATCATCGTCATACACTCCTCGTCTTCTCATTGTTCTCATATTACCGTCATGCTGTTGTGGTTATACCATCGTCTTCTAAGAATCAACATCTCTTTACCGTCATGGCATCGTTGCTAAACCACCTTTGACGTCCAATCGACGCCATTCATTCTTCGTCACTCTATCCTCATAACTGCGTCGATATCATACATTCATAGTCTTTCTACCATGCTCATTTCCATCTTTGACAAGCGAGTGCTATGGCAAAGTGGCACGATAACACAGTATGTCGCATGTAGACTAGCCACCGAAAGTCTCACAATGGCTAATGTATATGGTAAATAAACGCGACTTCTGGAGCACGGTATGCCACTACATTAGAATGCTAATCGCTTTACCGTCTACAGTAATCGTAAGATGTGTTCTGCTGTGTGTTTTTTTAGTTCAACACTTTCCAACAGCCATTTCCTTGTGTACAGCCAACCAAAAAATTTTAGGGAACACGAGGTCTGAGAAGAAAACTGAATATCTGCGCAACTTCACAACATTGCTTAGTATTCGAATTTACAGCCTCTGCCAGTATATGTGAACAACATTGTGCTGTTCCGTTTCACTGACTACTGTTACAAGCGGCTCAGAAATTGTACGTTTTCTGAGATCCCGGGGTCCATAAACTTTTGTGGTTGACTGTACAACACGAAGGGCCGGATATGTATAGTCAGGAAGCAGGTTGTGAGTTATTTCTTGCCCCATACCGCCTGGGCAGGTTGTAGAGCTGCCTGGAAGCACAGTCTAAATTGTGAAAAATAAAATAAAAATAAAAATGGGATAGGCCTACCTCTTACGCGGAAGTAAGCGTTTGCGGACGTAGAATCACCCACAGCACTATGCACCACGGGCGTTTACTGTGCGAACAAGCATTCCCTGCCCAATTTCAGAAATATCATTTAGCTGTGCCATCGGACTAACTGGTAGGACACTGACATCTGTCATCCTTGCGTCATGCTTGCGCGAGCGTGAGCGTGTATTGCTTTATCGGTTTAGTTCGAGGCTGCTGATATCTGCGCTCTTCGTTCGTTCTTCACACTCAGCAGTAGTGGAACAGAAGCAACAGACGATTACTTCAATTGCTCCCTCAGATCTCCCACAATGAATATGGAGCTGTGCTGGCGCCTATGAACCTGACTGGCGGAATGCCTATTTTTGGATGACCGAGGGGCCGCTTTTTTAACGGAATTTCAGAGGCACACATGGAATTCCCAGGCAGAAAAGCATCGCGCCGCTCACGCCTGGAGCCACCGCACCATCTGTATACGGTCGCCTAATGCCTTAATGACAGAAATTCATGTGAAAGCGTCCCAGCAATTTGCATGATAAATATATCCGAAAATTCTTGATAAACAACCAAAAAACAAAGGAAGCTCTTTCTGCTAGAATCATCGTTAATTTATTTATATACCTAAGTGCTCTGTAAAGCGTTACATAGGAGGGCAAGGGAGGGGGAACAAACAACGATTACTTGATCAGTGATAAGTCAAACAATGCATTTCACACTTCACAAATCATACTCAAATATTTATTTACATGACCCTAAGGGACCTGTAGGGCATTACATAGGGGGAGGGTTAAAACAAACAAAGCTCAATTGTTCAGTGACAAGTCACACAATGCGTAGCACGTCTAACAATTTATACAAACTTATTTACCAATCACAAAGTTCACGGCCAGCATATTTTCATGGCCGCAGTCTCCTCAGGGCCAAGAGTATTAAATAGCAGCGAACAAAGCTGCCGT
Source organism: Dermacentor andersoni (assembly GCF_023375885.2). NCBI lineage: Eukaryota > Metazoa > Arthropoda > Arachnida > Ixodida > Ixodidae > Dermacentor > Dermacentor andersoni. The sequence goes on from NC_092818.1 coordinate 131,450,578, forward strand.
TTAATATTCCTGACAAAATGCTCATTTTTCGCTGCTGTCAGTTACTTGGAACTACGCGGCACATCCTGTTTGTAGGTTAAACGATATAGCCTCTCTGCCCTAGCGAGTCACTCGTTTCGTACGTCATTCATTTATTGCCTTTGACGTGAGCGCAAAGCTGTAGAACTGAGTTTAGTCAATACGGGACACATCCTGCTAATAGGTGAAACAGAATTGCCTTTCGTACCTGCGTCACTCATTCACTTCCTGCGAGATGAGTGTGCAACTGTAGAACTGATTTATATTGCGCGCATGAAAATAACGCTTGAGCGTTCTTGCGCTTACCTACCGAAACAAAGCCCGATGATGTCACGTCCGCTCGTAAAACTGCGTGACATAGAGTTCATTAGAGTCCATGAACCCGTCACTAAGTGTGGAACCTGTGTATTTTCCACCTGTATGTTCAGAAATATATCAAACCCACGTTGAGGCCCGCCGCCAGGGGTGCAATGCAGGAAGCCCCTAGTTTCTCGCTCGCCTGAGTTAGCATGACGGCATTCAGTAAACAAGGATAGCGCGGAATACGTGAGAGCAGCAGACAAAATGAACAAACACGTTTCTACGCGCACACAGACAAACAAGAATACATCTCGCTCTATGACCGGGGACAATCGCTGTCAGAACGCTGGTGTGATGAAGAACGGCAGCAGCGGCGAACGAATTCCTCTTCGTGCTGCTTCTCGCTTCAACGCGAACTAGGCGCGCTAGTGCACAGCGCACACGAAGCCATCAGCTATAACTGGCCGGCTAGCCTTCGAACCCAGCGCAGACTGCTTCCTAGATAGGACGCGCGCGGCCGCAGAAATTCATCTGGAGTGTGCATATAGTTGCTACGGCAATAATAAACTGTCGAGATAAAGCCATGTATGTCAACACTGTAGCGCACACTGCGCACGCCACGTCCTCGTTTCAAACACAGAAAACCGGGTAATGTTACGCGCCAGCACAGCTTACTGTTTTTAACACAATATCGCAATACTGTGACTGCCCCGACATCTATCTGCACACTCGGCACAAACCGCTTGCCACACCTTTCTGGGTCGCATCACAGGCGTCTCTCCTCTTTCGGACAATATCGGTCTATGCGCCATCGAATGCGAACAGTGCAGACGTGGCGAGTTTTCACGCCGACCCTTTCCTTTCTTTCGATCACATCAAAAGAAAATGTTTTTTGTATAACTTACATGCAGAGGTAGTTCGCTATTCGGAACGATGAACAAACAAATGAAAGAAAGCACCTGCCGCTTGACGACGTGACTCCTTTCTCGACTGCCGAAGCGGTAACGCCCAAGGGATGATAATTAACCCTAGAGTGAATCTAGATATCGCGCATGAAGGATGAATACCATTAACTCATGATACCATTAGCTCATTCATCTGAGGACGTCGTCAGAGCTCGAAGTGATCCTAAACTTAGCCAAACTAGGGCCATCCTGCATAGCACTCCAGGACATAACGGGTATATGCGTTTTTTTCGAGGCCAGTGTTTCACGAAAAAGTGCGACATCGACTATTTGTTGATTTGTTTTCTTGTTATCTGCGCAGAATGGAGGATTCATTTATTGAGACAGCAATCATGCGGACGCTCGAGGCGCAATATCCCACCAGCGCCGTTGTCCTGCCCCGCTCGACGCGGCATACGCGGCTCGCGTGGGGAGATTTAGAACTTAGGTTAGGTTAAGTTGGGCTAGCTTAGGTTAGACGGGGAGTGGGTTTGGTTGCAACAACGACCAACAAAAATTGGCACACCATCAGCACTATGCTCAATCGCCTTGGTGGCGGGGCCAAGGCAGCGTTCTGCCTTCCGTTGCTGGCATGAGCGCTGCGCCCACGCCACTTGCATTCCTACGGATCTTTGGTGTGTATGTGCACTGCTCTGTGCGAAGTGGGCAGCAAAAGTCAAGCTAACTTTATCTAACATTCCTCTGGGCGCCGGCTAACGCTGACGGTTTCCCGCCGGTCTCATCGTGTGCGCCGTCGAGGTGCGACTCCTGCAATGCCACTGGCGACGCTCATCACGCCAGCATTGTGAGAAGCCTGATAGCTGCCAGGGCGCTGTTTCTGCACCCAGAAGCAGTGGCCTTGTGTGCAGCGTCGTGCCAACGTGTAGCAGCGGTGCGTAGTTTGGTTAGGACACCGGCAGAAGAGTCCAAGCGCAAGGAAACCTTGCCAGGGCCGCTGGATCAATACGCACAAGGCGTGCGTTTTGATCTTGTAGGTGACTTTCCTGGTTTCGGAATCGCGACAACAATGAATGCTTCCAATCAGGTGGAACGTTTCCAGTCTCCCATACTTTATTAATAGCCTGAAGAAATGCGTCAAGAGCTGCTCCTTCCATGTTCTTGGAAACCTCATAAGGAATACCATCGGGACCAGGTGTTGTTCGTTGCTTCCAAGTTTCAATCGCCGCTATTAGTTCAGCCATACTGAAAGGGCTGGATATTTCGGATTTGGAAGTTGTGTCAGACTCATCAATTTCGGGGTAGATTATAGGTGACGCTTGATCGTATTTTGGGGAAAACGCTCTAGCAGCGTGTTCTCCAAATTGATGTGGCGAACTCTGCATCGCTAACCTAACGCTCGCTGCAGGGTCAGGTTGCTTATGACCGCGTTCCATTGACGGAACGTACGACAAAGTGCTCTGTTTCCATTGCCCGATCCAAGATTCTCGCACTACTCATACCATCGTCGTCGAGGAAGTCGAGCAGTCTTTACGCCCAATTTCACTAACCTCAACTGTCTGCAAGCTCGCTCAAAAGATGCTGGCCACACGTGTTTCCTGGTGGCTTGAACGCCACGATAAATATCATCCTGCTCAAATTGGATTCCGTTCTTACTTGGGAACTGAAGACGGACTTTCTATCTTATCAGACAATGTTTTACAGGTTTCACCACACAGTCACGCTGTGCGCACGGTAGTAGCAACAGACACAACGAAAGCTTATGACAATATAGACCATGCAATCATTATAGCCAACCTCATCAACCTGGGACTTCCACCGCGGGTGATAAGATTCATTTACTCATTCCTTCAGAATCGCACATTTGCGATTAGAGTAGATGGAAGGTAAGAAAGATACTTCACATCGAACAGAGGAGTCCCACAAGGTTCGGTTTTGGGTCCTCTTCTCTTCAACGTTGCTCTAATACCTCTAGCCTGGCAACTACATCGGATTCCAGACCTGAGGTTCTTAATCTATGCGGATGACGTCACTTTGTGGTCCGTGCAAGAAGATATATCTAGACAAACAGCTTCAAGAAGCCCTTGATGTTCTGAACAACTACGCTCGGAAAGCAGGGTTGGACATTTCCGCACAAAAATCAAGCTACGTTGTGGTGGCCAACAAGAAAGGACGCACAAGAATCACGCAGCACCCCTTTACATTTAGACTCGGCGCAGTGACAATCCCTGAGGCTTCTGAGGTCCGCATACTGGGTCTCGATATTCACCACTCCGGCAGTGGTGCACACTGGCTCCGTAAAACCAGACAGAGTTCGACAAAAACACTTCACCTTATTTGTCGCATTGCAGCAAAAGCAGATGGAGCTCGTACTGACGTAGCTCGACGGTTGGTGCGTGCAGTCTTGCAGCCACGAATTTTATATCAGGCACAATTTCAACGGCTGACTTTGGCACAGCTGGCACAGTTGGAGACGATTAATCGCGATGCTATGCGCACAATCACAGCACTGCCCCGCATCACTCCGATACCAACCTCACAGGAACATGCCCAGCTCAACACTATTGCAGAGCTAATTCTGCAACGTGAAAAAGCACGTGCAATAAAAAAAAGCAACTTATTCCGGCTGTCGCTGCGTTGCATGCTCATTTTCAACGCGGCTCTCGGATTGACAATCAGCCCTATCCAATGCCTCCCTGGGAATTCACCAGCATCACAACTAATAAGCCAACGAAGTTACGACGCAGCAATACAACAGGTATAATTGACTAACACAATATCGTCGATGCATCATGCGCTGACACCTGCAAAGTCTATACGGATGCTGCCATTCTCCCAGACGGCGGAAGGACATCATTCCTGAGTACTACGCATAATTTCATCAGCGGCCACCAGCGCTATTTATCTACGGGAGCCAGCGCTCTAGTAAAGGAACTTCAAGCCATCCACGACGCCGTGCAAGATGCGACATCTAAGCTGCCTACCATCAAGCAACTAGATATCTTCACTGATTCTTTAGCGGCTATTCAGGAACTCAAGAAGGTCGATAAGGCGATGGAAATCTACGAGACAATACACACTATGAATAGTAAAACAGCTACTTGCGTCAAGGTACACTGGATTCAAGGCCATTCAGCGAACCCTCACAACATTGCTGCTGTCCAGCAGGCACACTGCCCTCCTAATCCTGATCTTCCACCTATTCCCCTCCCACTTCAACCCCTTAACTCGCTCCGAGCCCGTAAAAATTTTCTCCGGCAAGACACACGCGCTCTTATCCCACCGTGTGTCTGCTCCTTCCCCCTTCACCTTACTAGGGCGGAGGAAGTTGTGCTTAGGAGGCTTCGTGCCGGGGTGGCCCTTACACCGGCTGTTATCTCAAGGTGGAACTGGTCGCATTTACCACTGGGTGCTACGTGTCCATACTGCTCCGTTCCTGTGATGGAAGCAGATACATGCCACCTAATGTGGACATGTACTGGTTTAAAATCGGAACGCTCGTGTCTCCTACTGCAAGCCGGCCTCCGCTACAGTGTGACAACCAGCTATGACCGCTGGATACATGACAACAGATTCCACAAATCACTGCTTCAATTCATACACAACACAGGCCTCACAGCACACATATAATACACATATACGCACCAAGAATTATGCCTTAAGGGCAAGTCTTTATCGCAATAAAAAAAAAGAAAAAGAAAAAAATCTTGTAGGTGAACAACGAAGCTTGCAAAGACAAGGAACACGCAACATAAAAACGATAAAACGAAAAACGATAAGTGTAATGTTAAGAAACAGGAACACAGTGGGGCAGATTAAAGAGCAAATGGAGTAGCCGATGTTTGATTTGTCATGAAGACTTAGTTTGCAATGAAGTTGGGCAGGCGTAGAGAATGTAGCCGTTGGTCTGTTAGAGTTACAGAATGAGGTCGAAGTGAAGGGAAGCGCCGTCGAGAAAGGAAGAGAATTATGTGGTGTGATGAAATTAGCTGCTGTTGTATACTTATTATAGCACTATACTGATCCATTGATCCAACATTTCAATCAAGGGCGCAGCTGCTGTTGTATACTTATTATAACAGTATACTGATCCATTGATCCAATATTTCAATCAAGGGCGCAGTTGCTGTTGTATGCTTATTATAACACTATACTGATCCATTGATCCAGTATTTCAATCAAGGGCGCAGCTGCTGTTGTATACTTACTATAACACTATACTGATCCATTGATCCAATATTTCAATCAAGGGCGCAGCTGCTGTTGTATACTTATTATAACACTATAATGATCCAATACTTCATTTCAACAAGGGCGCACAGCTGCTGCTACGCCAGGAAGCAAGCGTTACTCTTCTGGCACTTGTACATAGGTGGCGCCACGGGCTGTATGGTCGCAGGCAAAATGATCTTTTCCCGCTCGCCGCTGCTGGATGAGTTGAGGCGGTTGAACCTGCAGCGCTTCTTTGGCGAAGGGAACCTTGATTCTTTGAAGCGACTCGATTAGCAGAGGTTTCCTTTTATATTGGCAGATTGAAAGACCGTGCACTTTACATAATCCTGGGCTGCGTAAGCATTGGAGTGCTTGAGTGTAGCGCTGGCAGTTAGCTAGCATAGCATTTAGTTTTGAAGAAAACATAATGAACTAGACATCAATAAACAAAATATCCCGTGCAAGTTATCGCAAATGTCAATGATTTTTACAATAATCTATGCGGCATTGCTGAGCTTATTAGCAAAAAGAAAGCACAGCAGTTCTGGTTTTACCAATTGCAATATGAACACATATGGTACGATAGTGAACTTGTATTGTAATGTATAAAAACATTTGGGGGGGGGGGGGGGGGGCATACACATAGCACATTAAGCGTGCACAATCGCGAAACTGCTAAGGACATGTTCTTAAGGGTCCTTAAACGCAGGTCTTAGCCTTCTTTAATGACTTCATATTGTAAACATCCGTGTAGAGATTATTAATAAGTGTTGACACGTAGTGTAATCTGCTTTTTCTTTCTTATTAGTGTGCACTCGAGGTGCTGAAACACTTCCAGTTTTGCTAAGTTCAACTACATTTATTGTTTCACTTTTTGAACTGTTTGGCCATTATAATGACTTGTATATATCACATAGTCACGTAATTGATCCACATTAAATAGATCCAGAGCTTTCTAATACCAGAATAAGTGAACCGATATTGACTGCACATATCTTTATTATACTGACTTGATTTTTTTACGTATTTCAACATAACATTCCATAATATGTGATCCCGTATCTTGGGACTCACATTCCTAGGGAGCTATATATTAGCCTTCGTAAGTGCAGTGGTGTACTTGTTTTAATATGATATAGCTGGGAAGCTGCTGTTCGCATTTTTTTACATAGATAATCAACGTGAACGTGCCATGTTGTCAAATTATTCGCCTAAGTAATTTGCAAATTTGCCGTATTCAAGCTGCGTGCACGTACAGTTATAACAATTAGTTACACGCAGGTACAAAAGTACCGTGAAGTACAATTTCTCGAGATGATCGTGGGAGCACAGCAGCTTGGTCTTTGATGTTAGTGTTTTTGATACCATTGCGATAGTTTGTGTATATCAGACTGCAAATGCATTATGAAACTGCAGCGCTCACAATAAACGAGGCACAAAGCAAAGGTAACAGTGCGTGCTGCAGTTTCATAATTAATACCTACCGACTCGCCGAACTTTTAGTACCTTTACAGACTGCAAATTATTGGCTGCTTGTTGTAAGCTGGGACGTGATGTCATCAGTGCTATTTCGTTGACAAACTCAAGTAATTCTGAGTGCAGTAAGAGTTTTTATAGGTTGCTAACATACAGATTGAACAACGGAAGTCCCAATGAAGAGCTATGTTTTATACCATTATACTCAGTAGTTAGTACTTCACTCAACTGATAATCCATTCTCAAGGGTTCAGTTGCGGTTGGCCAAGTAGTTTTGAGACCACTTCGTAAATGAACCTCAAAATTCTAAACTTTTAATTTTACTGATCCGAATGCCACGGTCAAGAGTATCTAATGCTCTCAGTATATCTAAAAACAGCGTGAGTGCTTCCTCATCGATATCAGTTCGTGAATAACAGTCGGATAAGCTATCGAGCGGTGTAGTTGTACTTTGTTCTTTCTTGAATCCACGTCGGCTTTTCGCTAGCAGACTTTCTTTTTTAACTTTCTTTCACGCAGGCCTGATAATATATATCCTTTATCTTTCTGTGATTATACCAGTGGTAAAGCTCCTGTTTATTATATGCAGTAACGCTAATTTGCAGTATATGCAGTAACGGAATATTATATGCAGTAACGGAATAAATTTGAAAGGATGAAACGGGCTGACTTGTTCTGAACTGACTCAATGGTATATATGTGTTAATGCTTTTTGACCAGGGTCCCAAACTGATGACGCGCGCGCTAGCATGGGGTTAATTAGTGCTTTGTAGAACACAAATCGGGTGGAGCTTTAGAAAGATTTCTGCGTATGTAGCCAAATGATCTGTCTCCATTTCTACTGATGTGTTCAATATGCGCATGCCACGAAAGGTTATGGTTTAGTTGGATTACTAGATATTTATAGGAAGTCAAATGCTCAAGGTAGGTTTAATTGAAAGTATAGCCGAAAGGAGCAGGTGAGTTTGAGCGACGCGACACAGACATAATTTTGCATTTAGTGGGTTTTAAAAACATTAGCTGTTGTCAGCAGCAACTTCAGAGGTTATCTAGATCTGACTGAAGAATAGAGTTATTATGCTTATTAGTCATTTCACGGTGTAGAACGCAATCGTCTGCAAACAGTTTAATAGAACTGTGAATTACGGCAGGTAAGTCGTTAATAAAAATTAGGAAAAGTACCGGGGCCATGATGGAGCCTTGAGAAACACCTGACTTTACTGTCACGGTGCTTCACAGCACACACAGTCATCACTTCCTTCCTCTTTTCTTCTTTTTACTCCCCCTTTCCCCCACCCCCAGTGCAGAGTAGCGAACCGAACGCTCGTCTGGTTGACCTCCCTGCTTTTCCTCTCTTTGCTATCTCTCTCTCTCTCTCTTTCTATCTTATGCGGGCATACAAAATCATTAGCTGTTACAAGCGGGGTAGAGTTGGTCGGGAAACATTCTATCCATTTCAGAATATTAGGGTCACTATTAAGAGTACTCATTTTAGAAAGCAGTAAGTGATTAGACTTGATGAGACTAGATGACGAGGCCACGTTTGCGGACAGAATGCCGACTCGGTTGAATGCCGCGGTGCGGTTAGTTCTCTGACAGTTGTTAATGGAAATTGCATCAGAAATATGGTCACACGACAATTATGCATTAAAATGATTAAAAAAAAAACTTCATAAATGATCCCAGCAGTTAAACGAAAAATTAGATCGTAAATCTCAAAAGCAAAAATATTAATAGCACGTCTTCCCTAAAAGAAGTTCATTTTTATGTGTCCGTGTGAAACACGCCCTTGTAGTGCTTGGGCATGTTTGGCACGCATAAGCAGAGAGACAATAGACCGACAAATGAAGAGCTAACGCTGCTTCTTTCTTCAGTTTCATATCCAGGCTCGTTTGAATGAAGCGTAAGAAGAAAACGACCGAGAAAAAGGGAGGAGAAGGGGGAGGATAAAGCGAGGCAAATATTCGTTTGAAAATACCACAAGGCACCATCGGCTTTTCGGCGGAACCGATGTCCAACGCTGGTTGCCCTGAGAGCCACGTGCTCCGTGTTTCATGTAACACGTGCTCCGTGTTACATGTTGCGTCTTGCAAGAAAGTTTGCAAGACGCAACATGTAAAGCAAGGTATCTTAAACAGTAAGTAATACGGTGGTGAACAGCTGCTGAGGCGGGCATGTAAAACATGTCTGCCGCCGTTAGCAGGCCGGATTCAGGAAGTGAGTTTCCTTGTCATGTCGAAGCTTTCGTTATGACACCACTATGTGCTAACTACCAGGGCGAACAGCATTAAAATTTCATTGCCTGCTCTTTCAGGATTGCTTTCTTGTGCTTCAAAAAATGGAAATAGAAGCAATGTGCACGGATCTCTGACGCCTGCATCGTAACCCTGGTCTCTCTTACACAACCTTGTCGCCACTGAAGTTTCGCGCCGTAAGTTCACAAACCTCGGGCGTGCTTACTCTCCGCCCTAGCCCTATTATTTTCGCATAGAAGTGACGTTGATTTACGGACCCAACGAAACGAGGGGCGCGCAATTCATTCACACGGCTGCCGTGCACTATCTTTCTTTTTATTCACTTGATGCAAAGGGGTGGTATTAGTCTTGAGGAAATGAGACAGGCTGTTATAATAAATGGAAGCTCAGGCGTGCGTTCTGAATGTTTCCTTCCTCTTTTGTCACACAGAAGGAACTAGAGGCGAAAATTTTCAAAAATGATAGCGGTGTTTTTAGGTGCTCCCGAGATGCGATAATTCATGTCATTTCGCCTTTCAAGGTGTTTTCACTTTACTTTCCATTTTCGCTCTCTCTCTCTATCTCTTTGGCCTGCCCATACAGCTAGATACGCGGAGAGTGCATTTTTCGTGCGCATACAGTACATTTTTTCTCCTGCTACGAAAGAAGACGGATGTTTGCGATGCACATAAATAATGATAGCAGATTAAGCCACAATACGCAGTACTGCATATCCTCCCCTAAGTAGGGAAGAATAGAACTTTCAACGAAACCCAATAACGATAAAATAGTTCCGGCAGATAAACTCATAAAAAGGAAAAATCACTGCAATATTCAAGGCCTTTCCAGACCATCAACCACGTCAGCAGCATAGGCACAGGCCAGAGATGGAATTCTTCAGAAAAACCTAGGATTTCTTTAGTAATATTGCGACAGCAATTATATGAGCACTCCAGGCGCATTTTCGCCGTCGCCGTCGCCGTGGTGTTCCGTATAAAGTCTAATGCGATAACACCGTCGCCGTACGTCGCATGCTGTACGTGCGAGTGAAAGTACGCGAGGGAAGTCGATGATCCCGGCTCAATCTGGTGCGCGCGAAGGAAAGCGGAGAGGAGACGCGCCATCTGCCGTTGCGCGAAAGGGCGTAGGGAGATGGGAGGGAGGCATGGAGGGAGGCGGAGTTGTGCTCCGGCAGCAACTGCGCATTTCGTGACCGGGCGCAAGGGGAACTGACGATCGTGGCCCAATCTCGCGCACGATATTTGGAGGACAGCGGGAAGGCAGCGCGGGAGGGGAGGGGAGCGGCTTCGACTCCGCCAACAAGTGTGTACGTTGCGCGGCCGCGCGAGTTCGCGCGCGCCCTATCTTGGAAGAGGTCGGCAGACGGCTCATGACTTTGTGCGCGCTGCGTTCGCGCCGATCTTGCGTTGAAGCGACAGACCGCACAAAGGACACTTTGTTCGCTGCTGCCGCCGCGCTTGCTGACACCAGCGTTTTGACAGCGTCTTCGCGCTCAACGAGTGTCATGTATTTATGTTTGCTTGTGCGCGCTGACATGCTGCTTGTTAATTCAGTTAGTAAGCGAGTGTTTTCAAGTTTTTACGGCCGATAGGACTACTATCCCTACTTTGTATAGCTTTCTACTAATTTGCTATCGCAATCCATGCTTCGACTTCCGGGCGAAACTGCGACTCTTTTTTGTGAAGTGTTCGGATGTGCCCGTGCATGGTTCACACTTCTTCAATTCCTTCAAGTTCAACTTTATGCTTATCACTCCTGCTCGGTGTCCGGGCTTCCTTCCCCTAGTTTCGATGCTGGGACGTCCTTTGCTCGCTCCAACCGTCACTTCGGTAGTTGGCCAATATGACAGGAGCAGCATTCCTCAAACTCCGTCTACTCTGCCAGTTCACACTGGCTTTGTTTTCTTTGTGTGAATCGTTCACATCGACTCGGCAACGCCATTGGAGCACGCCAGGCATGACAACTGCTACATTACGTTGCCCACGTACGCCTTATTCGAGTGTTTGACTGTTCATCGCATTTGCCGTTGGACGTGTAGCTGAAGACCCGAACCACTGTGCTATCGAACACCACAGATTGTCGTGATTACGTAGACTTGGACGTTTGAATGCAGCGCCATGTCTTGTCTACAGATACAAATATGTGCTACCACTGACGTCGAGAAAGAGCAATACTTGGCGGAGCGGAAGACGTTCCCTTCCATTCGACAGCAACGATTGAGCACGCCAGACACGACAGCCTAACCACTCTTCTAAAAAGTTTGCTGCCTCTCCACTAAACTTTTTTCTCATTTTTATGCTCAGGCTGTGCCCGTACTTCATCAAGAAGGAATTATGTGTAATACAGAAAAAAAAAAAAAAAAAACGCGATTCGAGGGATGTAATTTGGTGCTACTTCTTTCGGTGGATTTCAGCTATCCGTGATACCCCGATGTTATGCATTTTACCAGTTTTAACGTGTTTTATTGCGATAGTGATTATACGGCTGCTCGAGCTGCATTCGTGCATTCGGCTGAGCCACCCCCTTTCTCATACTGGCTCACTGATGGTGCTTGGGTGGCTCGTGCGAGGCAGTCTCCAGAGACGCCGCGAGTGCTTTTGGCTGCAAAGACGAAGCGAAGTGGGCGAACGGTCAGTGCTACACTCAATCGAGTCGGTGGCGAAACAAGAACAAATTCAGCCTTCCGCTACTACAATGAGCATTGTGTGCAGGCAGCAGTAAGCGCACTAGCCTCGATACTGGGGGGGGGGGGGGGTTGCTATGGTGCTATTTTGTAAGTGTTCGCCTATTGGACGTGCGTATTTCATGTGCTGCTTAAGTTCTGATTGGCTGGGCTGGGGTACGCATCAGAATAAGACAGGCGCCCTCAGCCAATGAGCACTTCAGCAGCAGACAAAATGGAGATGTGCACTAGGTGGACACTTACAGAATAGCTCCCCTGAGCTACTGTACGTGTGCTCCGGTCCACGCTGGAAGGATAGACAAGTGTCTCAACGACACCGCCCGGCGCTTCTCTGCGGAGTGGGATGACCACACGTCCCTATTCACACTTCCTGCGATGGTGGGATCATTTTATATCGTCTACTAGTGGCCTGAGTCGCTGCGGTCACGATTTTTGTTTCATATTTCACTGACAACTCCCCTCATATACCTTGCGATGCTACTTCTTCTTTGTCCCTATTAGCTTTTGCTGTTGATGTATTACTGTTGCCCGTGTTATTTGCGACGGAACCCCTGTAGCACTTGAATTTTCAGTGCAGCCACTGCGCACAGTAATAGCACCCGATAGACAAAATCAATAGGTCGAAGCTCTCGGCGTAAATAGCAGACTAGAATACGGGGTTATCACTTTTAAATTATCCGGAATTTTTAGACATCGCCTATGGTAGATAGCACCATTTTTGTCCTTGAGCTGGAATATTCAAAGAGGCGGACGTTACTAGCAAGAGAAATCAAAGTACAAATTCAGGTAATTAACACGAACTCACTAATTAACTTCTTAATTAAATACAACACTGCAATATTGCGTTTTACGCATTGAAGCCGGTGAGTTTTCAAGACTTATCCAGTTGAACTTACTTTCCGATTTCGAGATATTCCCCAAAGCGGCGAGAGATAGATAGGCATTCCAGTTACTTTTGTGCTTCAATGCATAAAAGACCGTTTTGTTAAAAAAGTAATTGTAGCAAGAGTGCATCTCCAAACTCAAACTCAAAAGAGCGCATATCTGCAAACTGGTGTCATTCTGGCAATTCATTCTAAGTCGATACACCCTGCAAGCTCACCGGATACAATTAAAGATTGGTGTTCTCGTAGAACTAATGCCCATCGCTCTGAATAACACAGCGCAAGCACTAGAACTATGTTATCTACGACAGGCTATTAAAGAAAAGAAATAAAAGAAACTGAAAAATTATCACCCCGTAAAATAAGTGAATTGCTAACCGCGCACAGGTGTGCAGCACTCGGCAAACCGACGTTCCTGACCTTGGACGCTGTAACGTAAAGCTATTCCAGACTTTTCTATTCCAATTCTGCAATTTGAGCCCGCTGTGATTGGTCAAGAGCTTTTTTGGACCACCCCCACTTCGCCTGTCTGTCACGCGACGTCACGAAAACCGCGACAGCTCCCCATCTCATATGACGTGTACACACTGATCAGGCATGATTTGACCGAACAAAAGAAAATAGTGATTTCTTATTGAATGCCTTTGCTCCATTAGACCTCGGCTATTGTTTTCGGGTTGCACCCACGTCACCTGCCTGTCACGCGACGTCACAATACCACGAAAACTCACCGCGTCGAAGTGACGTGTACGCGTTAAAGATGCATTAATATGCCGAACAAAACTGAAAGAACATAGCATGGGATTATTTGCGTATAATAAAGCTTTCTGCGTGGCCGTGTAACGTTTTCGAGCACTTTCGGCGCGTTTACGACCTCGTTCTACCAACTCTTCTTTGCTGAGGATTCGTTTTAGTGTCATTGTTAAGCTTCCGTTGCATTGCATGCCACCGCAAGCTAAGTAAGGGAAAGCGGACCAATCGCAGACGCCGGCACCACCCTCTTCATGCGGTTATCGATTTTCAGTGCACTGTCTCGGCGCCATGAAATCCCTCTCCACTTGAGTGCGATCCTCGCCTCTTGTCAGCCAATAAGATAAGACATGCCGCTCAGTGTAGGCAATGTTATTTGTTCTTCAAGCAAACAAACGTGACCTCCTATGACCGAGGAGTGCGTTTGATTGGTCTGTTCAGACAGCCCTGAATGTGTGATCGCCCGATGCGTGCGTCGGAGGTAACGCAAATTTGACGTCAGGAGATTGGAATAAAAACATACTGGAATAGTTTTATGTTATAGGCCCCCTTGTCTTCGCAACTCGAATCGGGCAGTTGCTTTTTTATTGCCGGTGAATTTCGACGCATTCGCACAATTAATTTGAGTAAACAGTGACACTGAACTGCATAACAGTAAAACAACTTGGAGCTTGCAGGTAATGAGATTGATGTTTACTAAAAATTCGCGAAAGGCACTGACGGTGCGCCTCTTTTTATTATAGTGCACAGCTATGATCCAAGCACTTTGTTCGCTCAGGGCACCCGTCAAGAAGGTTCGAGCGGGCACGCGGGAATTCTTTGGCTATAATGTTCAATTTACGTATCGTCGCATATGTCGCCATCGCGTCGTCGTTGCACATAGCTGGTCGAGCCCACACATAATTGCAGGAGTACTGCACAAAGTTGTATGAGTTGTGGGGAGTGGTAGGGTAGTAAGTGCTGTCGTAGCAAGAGTTGAAAGCCGTAAGAGCCGCTGAACTTAACAACAAAAGCACAGAGTGTGGAGCTAAGTGTCGTTGTGCCTGGGTCGCGAAATTTTATTTCCTTTCGATAAGCTCTGTACGTTGTGAGAGAGTGTCCTTGAGGAAAAAAAAAAGAAAGCCGCGTCTTGCTCCTCAGCCCGGCGTGTCCGGCTTGTTGAGAGGCTTCGGCACGTTTTTGGGCTTGTGCCGATCAGCGATGCTGCGGACGGCATGCGTGCTGAGTGTGTCGCGCCTCCGACGACGGGGGCCGCTAGAGCGGCGCTGGTGGCGGCGGTCAAAGCTCGTCTGCGCTGGCGACGACGACGACGAAGTGACCGCACTTCCCGGCTCGTCCACGTCCGCTCTTCCAAGCGATGATCCCTGGCTGCTCAGTTCCAGGTGCTGTAAGGTACGTTAGAAGCAAATCAACAATGACGTAATAATAATAATAATAATAATAATAATAATAATAATAATAATAATAATAATAAGAAGAAGAAGAAGAAGAAGAAGAAGAAGAAGAAGAAGAAGAACGTTAGATAAATTATTGATTGATTTATTTATACTTTCCTGAGGCCTTTCAATTATTGCTTCATTATGTACATATTAGAACAGCATGTCGTTACATGTATAAGCAGGCATAGACAGAAAACGCCTGCTTGTGCAGCCATCAATAAAAATTTTGAAGTCACTGCACACGTGAGTAGTTTTGTTGCGATAGCAATTATATAGACACTCCTGGCGAATTATCGCCGTCGCCGTTGACGTGGGCGTCGGCGTTGGTGTGGTAGTCGATATGGATTCTTTGCTATGCCAGATAGATGACATATTATTGAAACACCAGTTTCATCAAAGTCCACACCATGTTTCATGGTCTCGACTGATTTATTCATCAGAATTTCGGCAATTGCAGAGCTAAATAACAGTCATTTAACATTTCATTCGTATAAGTGTACGTCTTTTGTCCCAAAACATTAAAAAAGCAAAAAAAAAATATTTGGGCCCATATTCACATAAGATGATGCAATTTCACTGGCACCGGCGCCGGTGCTCTTTCCGGATCCACTGTTTCACTGAGCACTGACTAATGCCGGCAGCTTTCCTTCAGTTTCATTCAACCTCCTTGCTCTCATCCAGTCTCATCTCGTCCAGCGGAGAAGTGCGACGCCTGTTATGCCACTAGCGGCCCTCATAACGCCAGCGTTCTCGGACGGTTGGTAGCTGTCATGATGCTGTTTCTTCTGCCCAGCATATGTTTACTTGGGCGCTGCTTCAAGTCCCTGCCGCACCCGCATACAGTTACGACACCACCAGATGAGTTCAAGCACAAGGCTGAACTTTTCTATCACTGTGAATGCTTCGCCCGACCAATTTTTATCGCAGGCACAATATACTTGAGCACCTGTACTAAGTTCACTGCTTCCAAGCCACGAATTATGAAAGCGGTAGTGCTCCTTACACTCCTGAGTTGTTTTCGCTATCCTAAATTCTACAATACCCAGCCAAGTACTAGAAATAAATTTTATTTAAAGCGATAGGAATACATCTTGTCCCAGGGATTAGGGGCCCATGGAACATTACGTATTCTTCAAGTGACAGTTAAATGTGCATTCCACTTATTAGGTCTACGTGCAACTCTTGATCTGGAATTTCCGCTAGGTGACGTGGTGGCTGCATCAAATAACTAGGCCGTATTTCCGATGTTGGTGCCTGTGATGATATTACTGACATGCTTGTGACTTGTGTTATAGGGTGTGCAGTGTTTGTTTTATTGGGTGTTATCTGTTTTGATCTGATCTTCTTTCTGAGTAGTGTTCGGGACTACGGAACTTCGCGTTATTAAGGAGACGTGTCTTTGTATTTTTATTCACCTAACAATAAATAAATGGTACTATTATTCTTGTAACGGGCGTCGAAGTGTGTACTTCATATGCTTTTCACTACAGTTTACAAATCCAGCCTTGGCATGCAGTCTTTATTCCAATTTTAGAGAGATGTTTTCTTCTTTGCAACGTTATGCACGGCGAAAAAAAAAAAAGGAGTTTTAACCGTACTGTTCGGCCCAAGACTTCGGTTGCCGCACATACGTGTTGTACTACAGGTGCTAATTTCAATCTTGGAATCAAATATCATCGGGTTATCTTTTACAGCACATAAAAAAAAAAAATACTAACATGCTCACATTTTGCGCTGTCACCGCGCGTGCAAGTGCCTTAGAGTCTATAGAAGATGGTGTATCTACTGTATCTTTGCTTTGACGCTTAATACTGGCGTTTACTCGACGCAAAGCGCTTTGGAAGCTATACGGCGATGCAAGCAGCACTGTCGCTGATCTGGCTAAATATAGCAGGAATGGTATGTAGATGATAATACTCGAAGGCCAGTATACTCCAACTTAAGGCACACACTGAAATTTGCGAAGGAGTAAGAGGAAGCTAACGCTCTAACAGAAGAAGCAGTCAACGCGTTATAAAAGCATGATCTTAACCTTTAATCCCCACGGACCTCTCTCGATAATCCTGGAGCCATGACAGTCCGGGTCATGTATCGGTCTTCGTCCGCATAGTAAGCCTCCAGGCCCATGTCCTGGAACAGTTCTGTGCACGAGACAATAAAGAGAGTCTGATAAGCGGATTTTATAAAGCGACATTTGAAACTTGCTTTGAGGTGCGCGGGATTTTAGAGCACTGACGCCATGCTTGAAATTTGACGCTTCCGTCGGGAACCACGTTGAACAATCCATTCAAACACAACGAGTGCCACTCTTTGCTTGACCCGATTCGACTTTGAACGGATGGGCCGTCAGCCGACCAGCGTTAAGTCACAACTGCAAGCATCCCGGGCATTTACTCCTAGTTAGTGCAAGGAGAATGAAAAAGACAATAGAGACACCCACAAGAAAGCGGTGACGTTGAGCGCTGTGATGCCATACCGTGTATGAAAAAAAAAACAGCCATCCCTAGATGTTCAGATGTTTAGATGTTGTCTGTTGTTCATGAATGGAGAAAGTAACTAAACTGCAGAAAGAAGTACCAAAGTGAAGCCAGTGTAATGGAACCAACCCTAAAAAGTTCTGGCAAATTATCTCTCCGAACCGCGACAGTAATCACATTTTTTTACATGATAGCGACCATGTGCCCCTTCCAGACAATGAGTGTCCTTCATGCTTCAACACATATTTTTCATCTATATTTAGCATTGAAGATCACTCCACCCTACCTG
Organism: Dermacentor andersoni; assembly: GCF_023375885.2. NCBI lineage: Eukaryota > Metazoa > Arthropoda > Arachnida > Ixodida > Ixodidae > Dermacentor > Dermacentor andersoni. The sequence goes on from NC_092818.1 coordinate 131,468,263, forward strand.
ACGTTCCCGATTTAGACTATCAGTACATGACACCCATCGACATTACTATCGACGGCATTGTATCTCTTATAAACAACCTTAAGTTATCTAATTCTTGTGGCATCGATGAGATTAATTCCAAAATACTAAAGAACACTGTTATGACTTCTAGCAAAATACTGTATCACATTCTCAAACAGTCACTAACTTCAGGAGCGCTCCCGTCAGATTGGAAGATTGCCAAAGTAGTGCCCATATTCAAAAACGGTGACAGATACTCACCAGATAACTACCGGCCAATTTCGCTCACGTGTATTTGTTGTAAAATGCTCGAACATATAATAGCTTCTCATATATACAACCATCTGGAATCAAACAACTTTTTTTTCACTAATCAGCACGGGTTCAGGAAGGGTTTGTCATGTGAGACACAGCTTTTAGAATTTACGACTGACCTGCATTTAGACATGGACCATAATGTACAGATTGATAGCATATTCCTTGACTTCTCCAAGGCGTTTGATCGCGTAGCCCATTGCCGCCTAATTTCAAAGTTAAATGCACTAAGATTAGATTCACTGACACTAACTTGGCTGCGGAACTTTCTTTCTAATCGCCGACAATTTACTATCGTTAACAACCTTTCTTCGCCCCTTTCCTATGTCACTTCCGGCGTGCCACAAGGTAGCGTTCTTGGGCCGCTACTATTCTTAATATACATTAACGATCTTCCTAATAACTTAACATCCCGAGTGCGAATATTCGCAGATGACTGCATTATTTACCGCCCTATAACCAGCCCCGATGACCACCTCATTCTTCAAAACGACCTTCAGCTCATATTGGATTGGTGTAACACTTGGTTAATGAATCTTAATTCGTCTAAATGCAAAGTAATGTCTTTCACCCGTAAACACTCAATCTCTTCCTTCCAATATAACGTAAATAATAAACCAATTTCTGTAGCTACTTCCTATAAATACTTAGGCATTAATCTCGCACCAAGCCTTTCCTGGGCCCATCACATTACTACTATATGTGCTAATGCTTCAAGATCACTGGGGTACTTACGCCGAAATCTACGAAATTCGCCCTCTAACATCCGTAAGCTAGCTTATCAGACGTTTGTTCGCCCCCAGCTCGAATTTGCCTCCCCAATCTGGTCACCCCATCATAACAACCTAATCAGCTTATTAGAATCAATTCAAAATAGGGCCGCCAGGTTTATCTCGCGTAACTACACTTACAATTCAAGCATCTCACAAATAAAACTTGATATTTCACTTGAGCCACTAAGTACTCGACGCGATTTTGCACTCATATCATTATTTCACAAGTACGTTCATGCGGATAGAAAATCTTCTTTACGGCTTGAAGTCGCACCTTTCACATCTCGCAGATTACATAATCACCTCAGCTTCACACGCATCTACGGGAACACACATGCATTCAACTGGTCCGCGCTTCCTCGTGCCATTCGATTGTGGAACGCTCTTCCTGATTTCATCGTCTCCGAACCTAATCCCGATAAATTCCGCCAGCTCATCATTTCATATTCCACCGCGTAACTTCAATAAAGTGCAGGATGCTTTTTTTCCTTTTTTTTCCAGTTATGTGCTCTCTTCTTTATGAGCTCATTTCGCTTATTATTCTTGTATTCTTTAGTATTGTTTAGTATTTGTACTGGAGTGGCAACATTATTTTTCATTGTTTATTAAAAAAACTGTATCGTTTGTTTTTTTCTAATATGTACACTCCAGACCTTGTTATGTTGTACCATGCTTTTAATACTTGTATAAGATAGGCATATATTTTTTTTTCACTGTCAATTAATAATGTATGTCTATTATGTTTTTTATATGTTCTATATACACTGTTAATATTACTGTAACGCCCCCCTTACCCAATGCCTCATACGAGGCCTGTAAGGACATTGTTAAATAAAAAAATAAAAAATAAATAAATAATACGCGTTCAAATAACGTAAGTGTGGGCACACGGATACAAAACATTATGAAGTAACGGACACTGAAGTAAAAATGACAACTGCTGGCCCACGGCCCCAGTTCCCCAAGACAACCGTAATGTCAGTTTATCTAAACCACATATGAGAAAGCGTATAAAGAAACTGAAAGATAAAAGAAATAGGAAACTAAAGAAAAAGTTAGTGACGTTCCACTTCGTGAACGCGGGTGACGCACAAGCGTATGAATGCTACAGCGCACACGAAGCTATCGGCCTTCGGTACCCCTAGACGCCTATATAGATACTGTCCGCATCGCAGACCACTTTCAACATAGGGTTCGCACGGCCGCGCCGTACGCAGCAGCCGCCCTAGTAGAACGCCCTACTTACGCGTGCGCGTAAAAAGAATTGCGCAGGAAATATCGACGATGTTAGTTTGTGTAAGTGTATTGCCGAACGCTTCTAGAAGGCTAGTCAAGCGGATTCGCCATATGTGCGTTATGTTCAGCGGCGCGAGCGCCGGCTGCTATAAACTTCTGCCGCAGCTGCCACAGAGGGAGGAGGCAGTGGGAGAAGGGGAGGGCTGTCCTTGAGTGCTTCGTCACAGCATCTAAACGTTCAGACGCCCCAAAGCACTCGCGCGACAGCACATGAGTTTCAATGAACTATAATAGCTGGCGTTCAGCTGTGAATGCACCCCTAAAATCGGTTGCACGAGAGCACGAAGCCAGTAGACCACGTGCGCTTTGCATCGGTGCCCTTGAATTAGCTGTGAAAACTCGACGCGCGCGACTGCCACCAACCACCACGAAAACGGGAGAAAGCCCTATGGCTATTCATGTTAAAGAGTAAAAAAAAATTATGGGGTTTTATGTGCCACAGCCACTTTCTGATTATGAGGCGCGCCGTAGTGGGGGGGGACTCCGGAAATTTCGACCACCTGCAGGTGGTCGAAATTCTTTAACGTGCACGTTCTCTAACGTGCACTAAAATCTTAGTACACGGGTGCTCTCGCCTGCATCGAAATGCGGCCGCCGTGGCCGGGATTCGATCCCGCGAACTCGTGCTTTGCAGCCCAACACCATAGCCACTAATCAACCACGGCGGGTAAAGAGTAAAGCGTTGCAGCAGTTCTGCAAAAGAGCGTGGAAGCTCCTACGTGTAACGGAAACAGCGCGTTCTCAAGAGGCGTAAGAGTGTTCAGTGACCTCTGTGCACATAAAGGCCTGAATAAGCGCCCCACAGTTCCTTTTTTCTTCCGACAAGGGGACTCGCCTTTCCTAACCCTCTGCTGCATGCTGCATAAGCTGACGCAAATAACGACATGTGTAAATATGGGTGCTTCTAAAGTTCGCCGACGAACCATGATACCTACATTGTCAAAATTTTCTGGAACAGTAGCGGATCTCGTTGCTCGTAATGAAGAATTGAAGACCCCACTTTCCTGTGTGAATCCACCATACTCGCCGAGGTAGCAGATGCAGCAACTTGCAGGATCATCTATACCCTTACGCATTTTCGAGTGAATTCTAAACGCGTTGATAAATCCTCATGGGCGTGCATGCGTTCATAATTTTATTGGAACCAGCCCTATTTGCAATTTATAATCGTATTACATGGCATAAGATGACGCTTGGCACCGCGGTTATACGTCCGTATTCGCCACGGTAGATAGTGGCTATGCCGTAGCGCTGCTGAGATGAAGGTCGCGGGTTCGATCCTGGCCGAAGCAGGCCGCATTACGATGGAGGCGGGATGCAAGAAAGCGTCTTTGCCATGTATTGAGTGCGCGTTAAGGAAACCTGGGTGGTCGAAATTAATTCGGAGCCCCCCACTACGCCGTGCCTCATAATTGGATGGTGGTTTAGACCCGTAAAACACAAGAAATCAGTTATATGTCCGCTGCCGTAAATGTTCTCTTTGATACTAACTTTAGTATTGGTAAAAATATACAAAGAAAAGCAAGTTAATGCGGTTGTTACCAATATTTAAGGTAAATAAATAGCGCCAGTTACATTAGAATTATGAAAATGTGCACCATTATTAAGTTACCTTTTTATATACGCTCAGTCATGTCCCGCATACGTTATATATAAGGGGAAAGTTGTTGCGAACATTTCCGACTTACTTAAGTGGAACGGTGTTTCAAGTAAAATCGCGCAATATATTGTCACGCAGTAGTGACGGTGAAGAAGGCAGCAAAACTGTGAACGACGAAACTAGCGCTTTATTGGGCGAACTTGTGCCCTCAAAAACAGGCTTCGCTAAATGAACTACGATCGCGACGAACACAGTCGACGATCGTCGAGAATCTGATCAGCGGATCAAGTGCGTCGGCTTTTATACATGAGTGATCGAAGGTTCGGAGTAATCGATGGTGCCCGCGTTTCTTTCAGAAAGTACTACACAATTCGCGTGGCGCCTGCATGCAATCAGATCACAGAAGGTTCGGGGACAACAACGGATAGAACCATCGTTAAAATTTGAGAAGCTTCCGATACAGGCAGGCGCATCCTGCACTGAGCTATAACATTTGTTGGACGGTGAAACGCGGTCGCCCGATAAACAAGTACACATGTCAATATGTAACGACATTCAAAATATGAGATTTTTTTTTTTACTTTTTATATAGTCATGATGAAGATGTGATGTTTTGTTCCAGTGAAATAGGCCCCTCTTTAAGTACTTGGGACGGTATACCGCATACTTTAACTCCAGGTAGAGGCGTGAGGAACAATGCTACGGATAATATATTCCATTTTCTACCTAGCAGGCAACGCTGCGACAGCTACGCAAGTAGTTCCGACATGGAAGTCTCCCTCCGCGCATTTTGCAGTGCAGTGGTTCTTGATCCACAACATGTTCTACGAAACAAATACTTCATATATTGCAACTACAACTGGTGGACGCAAGGTTATGTAGAACCACATATTACTTGCGCACATTTGTGCTTCTAGTAGGCGACGCAATATGTGTTGGGGAGGAGAGCATGTGATGCACTGTGGCCACTGGTCGCAGAAAGATGTTAGTCCGCTCGTTTGGCGGTAGATAAGTTTAGCTTTCCCACACTTTTCATTGTCCTATTTCACATGTAAAAGTGCGAGTCTTAATTCTTACGTCGAATAACATGACTCATACCTAATGCCTATCATTCATGTGTCACGCACTTTTTTTTTTTATTGAAGTGAATATTAGGAGAGGTTGGCGCCTTTATGGTGGCACCGGCTACTCCTTGTCACTTGGCAAAGGAAACAAATTTGCGTAAAAAGAGAGAATAGCGACACGAAATATGGCACTCAATAGAACACTGGATGAATAAAAAATATACAGTCCAACAGTACATCAGTCGCAAAGTTCTGTGCATTAGTTCAGTCCACGTACGCATATATAAAGTCAGATATTTTGTACAGCCGAAACACACAACACATGTAATGCACTGCAAGTACAGAACAGAATTATACATATTGCGTAAAATTTGCGATCACCACATAAACCAATTATGAACCACAGACAACGCTTGTGTTACTCATTTAGCGTATTCGGATCATCTGATACCTAATATTTTCCCAAAATGCTGGTGTCCTCTAAAAACTTTTTCAGAGCAAGAAGCGCTCTTTTTTGAAGGCCCGCAGTTGGCCATGGGCCAAGTATCTTTTTTAGAGTAAATGGTCTTCTGTCTAACATCAACAAATTTGCTTGCAGTACCCTTCTTTGTGGGTCGTATTTCGTGCACTCGAGAAGAAGATGATTCACATCTTCGTCTGGATGGCCACAAGAACACTGCGGACTAGAGACACGTTTTATCCTGTACAAGAAGTGCTTTGTAAATGCAGTACCAAGACGCAGGCGGTGTACCAACGTTTCAAATTTTCTGTTGTCCCTTAGATTTTCCGGCATTGATAAGTTTATACATGGGTCTATAAAGTATAACTCCGAGTTTTTAGTTTGCTGATCAAACCAGGTAGTTTTGCTGAGGCGACAAGACATCTGCCTCAGAAGCAGACGGACTTCACTACGCAATAGAGGAAGCTTGGTTGTCTCCGCGTTATTGTGCGCTCGATTCGCAGCTGCGTCCGCTGCAGTATTACCAGGAATATTGCAGTGCCCAGGTACCCACTGGAATGCAATTACGTGGTTCATTGCGCTTGCTTTTGTAAGTTCTTTGAGTGTCTCATACAATAGCGAAGTGTTCAAAGAATTTTTCTTATTGCTCTGTAGTAATGTGAGAGCGGCTTGCGAATCGCTAAATATAACCCATTTTTGCGAATGTTTTTCTGATGTTATGAAACGCAAAGCACAAAGGATTGCAAACAGTTCTGCCACGGTGGAAGATGTCTCTCGGGATAATTTAAATGTTTGCTCTAGCGCTAAATGTGGAATGACGAATGCTGAAGTCGAGGAATTTTTATGACACGAACCATCTGTATAACCGTGGATGTACTGGGGATATAAGGAGTAAATTTGGAAGAGTGCCAGTTGTTGTGCGGCTACTATGAACATGTCTCTCTTAGATATAATCCCTTCAACAGATAATTCTATTTCAGGACATGTTAACATCCAGGGAGTGTAACAAACATCCACTTTGAATAATTCAAATCTTGGTAATAATGCTTTATGTTCTCGAACAACATCGTGAATTTTGCTTCTGTTTCTTTCGGTAAGCGCAAGGTTTAATGAATGCTTCTCGTGTTGGGTTAAGATACGATAAATATGTCGGCATGTTTCAACCGCTCGTATGACTGGAAATGGTGGGTGACGAGCTTCAGCAATTACTAAAGAACTAGAGGTCGCCTGCGGAACCCCAAGACACACTCGCAGCCCTCTTGCCAGTAAACGTTGAAGACGTTCCTCAGAAGTTTGCGATAAACCATGGAGAATAGGTGCCGAGTAAGCAAATTTTTTGTTTTATGAGTGCGTTATGAACCTGTAATAGTGAAGAGACTGATCCCCCCCCCACGTTGTGCCAGCGAGTCGCCGAAGTACGTTTATTACTCCATTGGTCTGCTTTTCAACTGCGCGGATGTGTGAAGCTTATGTAAGCTGGCGGTCAAGAATAACTCCAAGGAATTTATGCTCTTTCACAAACATCAAAATTTGCCCATTAAGCGTAAGTTGGAAATTATTTAGCTGTCGTCTAGTGAAAGGAAGTACAGCTGTCTTTGCGTATGAAAGACTCATGCCTCTTTCTTTTAAGAAGGTGTCGATATTATCAAGACCCTCTTGCAGCGTCGTTTGAATGTCTTGTATATGAGATACAGAGGCCCATATGCAGATGTCATCTGCGTACAGAGAATACTGTGGACCAGACGGGAGTTTTAGTGGCAAGCCTGCCATGACACAGTTGAATAAAAACGGACTGAGAACAGTGCCCTGCGGAACGCCCTGCGTGATGCTGTGATAATTACTCTCTCCTTCGATTGTTTCCATAAATATTTTTCTGTCTTTTAGGAAATTTGATACCCATCGCAGTGCTCGACCATGTAGGCCAAGATCTAACATACGTGCAAGGATGTGTATGTGACTTACAGTGTCGAATGCCTTTGAACATACGTGCAAAGATGTGTATGTGACTTACAGTGTCGAATGCTCTTTGAATGTCTAAAAATACTGCTACTGTCACATTTCCGCAACTTGGTTCATGTTCGACGCATGTGGCAATGTCTAATACTGAATCCATTGTACACCGATTTTGTCGAAAACCGGTCATGTAATTGGAAAACACATTTGTGTGTTCACACCACCACTGCAGTCGACGGTCTATCATCTTCTCCATTAGTTTGGAAAAACAGCTTGTGAGACTGACGGGTCGGTAGGAGTCAAGACAAAGGGGAGTCTTTCCTGGTTTTAGAACTGGAATTACCCGGGCTAATTTCCATGAATCAGGAAGAGTCTCTCTTATCCAGATATCATTAAATATATCCAAAAGAGCCATTCTTCCTATTGGATCTAGGTTCTTTAACATCATATACGTGACGCCATCTGGGCCTGCGGTTGTCTTTGTGCGGCATGACGAAAGAGCACATTTCAATTCCTTTAGACTAAACTGACAGTCAAGTTGAGGATGTTGAGACATAAAGCACGCACGAACTTTTTGTTCTACTAGGGTTGTCGAACTTGTAGATTGTAGGCAAGTAAGCGGAATTCCTGGTCTGGATATAAGTTGACAGAATTCGTCAGCAACAGATATTTCCGGAGTGCTTCGAGCTACGGCAAGGGCTCGGAAGGGATGGCTCTGGGTAACTGGACCACTAAAAGATCGGACAACTGACCATATTCTGGGAACTGGAGTAAACGGAGACAACAACGTGCAGTATTCTCGCCACCTTCTCGTACCTAATTTTTGTAAGCGTCTGCGAGAAGTTGACCGAACTTTCTGTGTCATCTTGTAGTCATCCAGCTTTCCACTGCGGCGGTAAGCCCGTTCTGCGCGTCTTCTAATTGCTCTTAGACATTCATATTCCCCGTCGACTGCAGCGTATTCATTTGGAACAGCGACTTGTTTTGTGCAGATCTCGTAAGACTCACACAATATATTTGCAATACTTTGAAAGCTCAGATTTTCACCCAATGAGTTACTTAAATGGTGTCGAAAACTTTGCCAATTAGTATATTTTGAGTAGCGCCGGGTACCCTCACTCCGTATTTGGCGATGTTTTACCAGGATCGGAAAATGATCACTACCGTGCGTTTCTATGTCCGTTGACCATTCAACGCCATCAAGAAGGTCTTGTGAGCAGAGCGTAACATCTATACAGCTTGAGTAACGAAACCACCGCAAGAACGTTACAGAGCTGTCATTTAACACGATCAGATTACTTTTTTCTGCGGCAGACTCTATGATGCTTCCACGGGAATCGTTAAATTCACTGCCCAGATGACGTTATGTGCGTTGAAATCCCCCCAAACCAGCACATGTGAGTTTGCGATACCAAACACATTCACCAAGCTGTCAACTGATATTTTGCTAGCACATTGTAGGTACGCACTACTTTTTGGTAACGGACGCGAACAGGGAGAGAAGTCTCTCTAGTCTTCGAAGTGTTGCCGGCTGCTTATGAAATGGCCCATGTCTGTACAAGTATGTGGGACACTGTTCCGGATAGTAGTGGCTATTTCACTTAAACACAGTTCATATATTTGTTGTTATGTGCATTTAAAACGTAAAAAAATCTCATAAATGCAAGGCTGTTACACATATTCTAGAATTTTATGTGGAATATCGTTCCACTAATATAAGTAGAAAAAATATATTTTTAAAATTCGACTTAAAGCTGGAAGCCATGTAGAACAAGATTAAGACGACCTGTGAACCTTGAAACCTGGTATGACCTTATGATGATCTTGTGATCAATGCTGTGACGATACTGTACACTCACCGCCTTATTTAACCCTAACACGTCTTACGCGCCTTTTTGAAGTTCTTGCGGAGGATGTTGAAGGTTTCCGGATGGTTTTCTTGAATATGCTAGCTTAATGCGTCTTCGAAAAGATTCTATGTTGGCTGGTTACTTACTGCGTTTGTGAAACGTACGCCGTTGTAAATGTGTGTTCATCTTTCGGACTAAATTTGAGGTGATTTTACCTGTGAAATTTTGTCGACATCTGATGTAGGCTACTTTCGATGTTTATTATAAAGTTTAGAACCAGTCTGTGCGCCCTGTTTTCATTGCGAGCAATGCTCTATACGGGGTGATAATTTTTTAAAGTTTTATGGAATTTTACAAATCGCCTGCAGTCGAATGCATAATTCTTGTCCTTGAGCTGGATTATTCGGAAAGGCAGACATTACTAGGAGGAGAAATCGAAACTCTTATTCGACTAATTAATAAAAATTCACTAAAATACTTCTTGATGAATTACTTTATGGCACCTATTGCAATTTGCGAATTTTATCCGGTGAGCTTTCAAGACGTATCCGCTTGAAACGAATTTCCAGGATGACATCAGTTTCGAGATGTTACTTCCCAAAGTGTGGGCCGAAATACATGGGCGTTGCAGTTGCTTCTGCTTCAATGTGTGAAAGAGCGCTTTGTAAAAAGTCAAGTAGAACAACACTATTTTTACGGCGAGTTTGATTGCGCATATCTACAAACTGGGGTGTCATTCTGGAAATTCATGCAATGTGGATACGCGTCGCAAGCTCAGCGGCTACAATTAGTAAATTGCAATATATGTGCCTTTACGTAACTAATTAGGAAGTAAATTAGCGGATTTTTGTTAAGTAGCTGCATTTCCATTTCGATTTCTCGTGCTATTAAAGTCCGCCTCTTCCAGTAATGCAACTCAAGGACAAGAATTATGCTACCAGCCACAGGCAATCTTGGAAAATTACATAAAAAAATAGAACGATCACGCTATGAAACCAGGAAATCATCCGCCGTGGTTGCTCAGTGGCTATGGTGTTAGGCTGCTGAGCACGAGGTCACGGGATCGAATCCCGGCCACAGCGGCCGCATTTCGATAGAGGCGAAATGCGAAAACACCCGTTTACTTAGATTTGGGTGCACGTTAAAGATCCCCAGATGGTCGAAATTTCCGGAGTCCTCCACTACGGCGTGCCTCATAATCAGAAAGTGTTTTTGGCACGTAAAACCCCATAATTTTTTTTTAACGAGGAAATAGTCTGGCGTATGTTTCTGCGCCTTTCATCTGGCGCTCCTTTTATTCCCAATTGTTATGATTCTCCTATTGTAATTCATCTACAAGACGAAGACCCACTCAAGCGATCTCAACTTATTCCTGTCGTACTGATGCCCACTGCATCTTACGCTTGGAAATTTCTTAACCTTGTAATACTTAACCCTCTGTCACGCTCAATTAAGCTTACATTGCCTCGGCACCCATTTTGTTGCTCAAAAAGGCCACGGGTTATCTGCACAACGCATTGCATGACTTGCGCAATTGATCCCTCTTAATTCCAACTAAAGTATGAGCCGCCTACGTTTCTAATCGATACTTTCTAATTCATACTTACGTCTTTCTATCCCTTAACGCTACGTCTATAATTTTTCGTTGCATTGCTTCTTGTCCGATACTTAATTGTCATTCAAGTTTTTTAGTTTATCAGTTGCGACTCCGCAGTGAAATACATTAGCTCTTTAGGATATCGGTGATCTGCCGTCCATGACTTCGGGGTGCTTTCAATATGCGCAGCCACCTAATACTAATTGTTTGCATATTTTTTCATCTTCATTTTTTTGTTTGTTAGTGGAGCCTACATATTTCAAATACCTGCAAGATAAGTGGCTGCTAACGCTACCCAGTATTTCTCCGTCTGTGCATTCACTGGAACTGTAGTGTCCAGTCACAATTATCGGCGCTAACTAAAGTTCGCGCTCACGTCTGCTAATAATCACCGCCCTGCGAGCATCCTGCGAGCGGAAGGCAAAAACGCTCGCGTACCATGCTATGTGTGTATCTTAAACAACCATGGGTGGTCAAAGTAATTGCGAAACCGCCGTAACGACGGCGTTCCTGATAACCCACTGTGCAGTTTTGGGACGTGAAACCACACAACTCGTAATCGCGTTCATTCACGCAGTGAAACTCTAAATCATTTACACTCACGGAGACTCACACGCATCGATTGACAGCCATGCTCACGTGCACTCACGTTTTTGGGGACCTTAAAACAGGGCGAAATGGTGGGAGACCTTACAGAGAACGACGTAGACATAGCGCTGTGTCTGGGTCTTTCTTAGTCTGATCTCCCGTCGTTTTGTATTGCTTTAAGATCTCCAGGTATGTCGTACCAACGCTCCGAAGCTCCCACATACTCACTTTCATCGTCAGGTACATCGGCACCCTACGCACGCACTCACCCACATTCAAACGTCCGCTCACACCCGTCGTCACTCAAACTTACACTAAAATTGATCGTGAGCAAATAAGAGCAAGCGCGCTCCCAACAGGTGTACGGTAAAAGAAGTGCCACGACTGACCGTCGGCGCCTTGGGCGAATCCAATCAGGAACACCGTGAACACGATGACCACGACCAAGGGAGTGAGCAGGTCGCGGTCCGCGGCATCTAGCGGCGGCAGGGTGCCCCGTTCCGGGGCGGCGCCCTGCACGGTGCCCAGGCCCAGCCAGGGCGCCGCCCGGCGCATGAAGTCCGCTGATGGCCGCCGCCGCCGACGCCGGATGAGTCCGCCTCCATCGGGTTGGCCGCGATCAGAGCCGCGCCAGCAGGCGCCGGTGCCTTCCTCGTCGTCTTCTACGGCTCGCAGAGCGTCGGCTATCGACATGCTGAAGCGTGCACATTGATGATGATGATGATGATGATGATGATGAAGCCTCAATTAATGGCACAAACCCACTATGGGGGACAGGCCACGAATCGGGTGGTAATATGATTGAAAAATAAAATTATTTAGTTAATAAATAAATAACATAAAAGGGAAATAAATGAACAAACCGAGATGAAAAATAAACTGTTAATGCATGAGATAAAGTAGTGATCAATACGATAGTCAGCCTTCCTTGATAGGAATACTAACAAAAGCTTGTTACTGTAATACATAAAGTAAAGGACATACTTAAACGTGAGCAAGTTAAATTTTGAATAATAATAATAATAATAATAATAATAATAATAATAATAATAATAATAATAATAATAATAATAATAATAATAATAATTTAACTGTGAATTGTGCCTTACTTTGTCAATTTTCTAAATTTAAGTAGAAGTAAATCAATTGTAGAAACTACGAAATATTAATAAGGTGGTCTTTTTGTGTCGCATAGCAAATTATAAATGGCTAGGCAAACGCTCCTGTGTCTGTATCCTAATACTGTTGTTCCAAGGGAGAGTATAACAGTACTGCTTAAAGGCAATCCTAGATTTTGAAGCGAAATTTTGAGACATTGTTTTCCATGGGTAGAAAACTGCCGACACGATAATAAAGAAAATGATCTATGAATTCTAGCTCATTGCAGAGGTAGCATAAAGGGGACGCAGCCAGACTACACCTGTGCAAGTAAAAATGAAGCGTTGGAATACTGCAACGGGGGGGGGAGGGCAGTCTTGTAAATGAAACTTCGAATTGCCGGTTAAGACACCATTGTTGGTTCCAAGAATCATTTAGGTGCATAAAATCTGTACATTTTGCTAATGACAGGGCTTTTCTGACTTCGGTCCTAGAAAACTGCTGGCTGCAGTGATGTGTGCAGCTGCCGGCAGCACAGATATCACCAGACTTATTAAAGAAGCTCGTGCTAAGGAATCGGCTATTTCATTATTATGAATGTCTCGGTGGCCTGGGACCCATACTAAACGAACTAAACTTAAGTGAGGCGGAGCTAATGTGTAAACATGTTCAATGCTGTCGATTTGTAGACGAAATAGGTGTGCTGCATACATTTAGAGAATCTGTGACGATAATAACTTTTGTAGTATGAAGGGGTAATTTCTGCAAGGCAAGAACTATTGCCAGAAGTTCGGCCTGAAAATTGGCCGAATGTGGCGTCCCTGCGCCTCTTTCTCATCCTGGAAAATCTCCTTGTTCTCCAATTCACTGTTATACCGTAGATATGGAAACAAAAGCATAGGCACAAATGAATAAAACATTAAGGGAAGGGCCGGGAACTAACAATGGGAAGCGGCATGACGGCTGCCTCCTCAAGAAAGAGAGGGCCGAACAAGTATTGGAGGAAGATGAGTAGGCGAACATTTCCTAAAAGCACTTTCAAGAAGTACCGCTTCGACGACTTGGATTGGAGTCTTTCATGCCTGACATAATCTCTATGGGCGCCTCCATGCCTGTTACACTACACTGTAGGATGCTTGCTCAGCCGTGGAAGAGTCTCTGCTTATTTAAGGATATGCTTACTTAAAGTACGGGCCTGGCCTATATGCTCTTGTGGACCATACTGCTTGCTATATATTTTACATCCTCCTCCTCTCGTCATCGTCACGCATCATGCCCCTCTTTCTTTCCCTCTTTCCTCCCTCTTTCTTTCTCTCCTCCCCTTACCCCAGCGCAGAGCATAGGTTGCAAACAATAACCCTTATTGAATAGTTCATGTGAAATGCCGAGGGTTCTTTTTTTTTTTTTTAGACGTCGCAAGCTCACTCAGATCACGAGGTTTCACGATCAGACGAGGACAACCTGCTTTTCAGATTTCACCTGTTCTTGAGCGTCCGACAACGCCAATGCATTGATAGCACCTTTGAGACGCTCATACATATCTTACGTGCCTTGAGGTAGCCTACACACCTTACCTACATAATATCAAGGGTTCATCCGCTGCTTTCATTCTCTGTAGTACACCAGATGCACCTGTACAACATTTGCTCCTTGAGTGTCCGCCATACATTCGAGAGCGAGACAACTTGTGAAGCCATCATAATAGGCTGGGAAGGCGTCTGTTACCTGTAGTCAGGGTCCCTGGTCTTGCCCGCACAAGCATACACGCTCTCACAGCAATTTGTAGCTTTCTAGTCGATAGTTGCCTACTACAGTTTCTTTTACTCATGATTAATTGTGAATGCGTTCGTAACCTGACTTAATGCCCACTCGTGTGAATTTGCGCCATATTTTTTTTCGTTTTTTTTTGGTGGCACGTACCGTCAATGGTCTGTACGACGTGTTTTACTTTGCGCTGTGCTTAAGGTTCTTTCTTGCTCTGCTTTTCGGGTACGACTGCACACATTTTCTGGCGATGTGCTATGTGATAGGACATTCGCCTTGTTACGGACATATCGCGCTCTACGCACTCGGTATTACAGGCTATGCGTGAGCAATGGAATGCTTTATTCCTGCGATATTTTTCATTTGTGACTTTCTTTTCTTTCTTCACGTTTCTTAATCTTCGTGATTTATTTTTGCTGTTTAGGATAGCCGGCCCATCGGTGGCGTGTTTTCGCAACATCTCGACATGCAATAAAAAAACGACGCAGATCATCTAGTGCGCACTTGGGGCTATTTAGGAGAATAATTGAGATTATTTATATAAAATTGCGGCTAATGTAAGAAATGTGTTTCTACACAACCAATTTTTTGAGACAACATTCTTGAGATGGATAATGCCCACTATACTACATGGTAGTACAATCTTTTACAGGATCTATCCGTTCGTTACGGGACATTCGGATACCTGGACACTACCATTACAAAAGGTTCCTAACGAGCAGAAGTTTTCCTTAATGAATTACTAACACATTGTCAAATAAGTTACTCGATGACGCAATCGTACTTCCGGAAGATGTGCTCAGCGGCGCCTTCTTCATTGTTCAAATTAAATCTTTGCGGACGCAGCATAGAACCAGCAATGTTCCATTTCGTCTACATATACGGATGTACAGGATGTACAAACATATCATACTGCTTCGCCTTGCAAAGTTACAGAAGCTGTAGGTGGTGTGGTTCGTAGGGAGAAATTTATCCAAATGGGCTCATCAGATTTTATTTCAACAACTGCCCTAAAAATAAATGCTTGCTGTTTTGCAGGAAAGATGTTTTTTGCGGATGTCAGCGTCTAACTGAATGGACGATGAGTTGCCATCAGCAGAGAATATAAGTTCTTAGGTATAATTCTTGAAATCACGCATTTGTGCGCCGTTTTAAATGTTAAAAAAAGTAATCGAAAGCATTGAGAATATTGAACATCCTGCTTCATCGCAAATTGTAACAGCAACAGAAAATCTCTCACGAATCTGTACTGATTACGGCGCCGTACTAAATCAGTCGGCTACATGGAGCGCTCGGAAAAATCATCGACGAATGTTGACAGGACAAGTCATTGCCTGAAAAAAAAAAAAAGGGGGGGCCACTGAAGTGTCGATTCCCTGTGCCACTCTTCAGTGCGCCACTGTTCAGAAAGAGTTACGATCTCCTAATAACTGGCGATGTACTGCAAATAGAATTTTCTCTATGCGTACTTTATTCATCTATGTGAACGATCTTTTATGTCCTATTTTTTCATTCTGTCTATACTTGGTATTGGAATATTAGGTATGGGATGGTGAATGGAAATTTTTCACGCGTTTCTACAAAATGTGTCATGCTAGAACTATCTGAAATCGGAGTGACACTGCAGTTTTAGCTGTACATACTTCTTTCAAAGACAAGGCTTTAAGTTATTATGCGTACTATGGTTTTGTTTGAGAGACCGTACCGAGGTCTCTATGCCATCCAGGAGAACACAGAGACACAATAATGTATTTGTATGATGGTGCAATGCCTATTTGGAAACGTTGGTAAAAGATCGCAGTAAGTATGTACAGTACATGTTCTGTCCTTTTGCTTCGTGACTAGTTAAGGAGTTTGTTTTAATCATGTGCTCTATACTATAGTTTCTGCACTTATAGAGTTTGTATATTTACAAAGCTAAGCTTAAGTTTACTGTGTGATGCCAAGCGTAGAGTGAATATAAAGGATAAGAATGGTCACGTTGGGTTTCTTTAGTCACAGAGTACAGTATATCTTTAACGGTAGAGTTGGCTAACCTGCTTAGCCAGGGCAATCATTATGCAATTACGTTATGTCATGATGGCGGCTCACACTCGTTGGTTTCGTTTTAATAGCGCTTGACACAGCTATGCATGGTTGCTGATTACAGATAAATTTCACTACCTTTCTACATTCGCGCTTGCATAAGGCCACCTTAAAATTCGCGAGGAGCGAGAAGCTACAGCTATCTAGTCCATGTGATGTATGTGATGGTGTTGGCCCCTATGATGACACAACCGATGAGTGCACATAGCGGATGTTATAAATCAGGTTGATAGTGCGTGCTGCCTATATAACTGTTTTGTTCGTGCAGAATAATGCGTGCACTTTCGCTAAGACAGCAGGTGACATTAAGTGTCGCCAGCTACGTGGCATTCACTCTTCCATTCACCCTTATCTTGGAGCTGCGTTGTCAATGCACAAGCTTCATTTTTCTGCCATCACCAAACCTTGCTGACATTTATTAGGTACAACTTCCGTTTCCAGTAAGGACATCTATATTCTGCATATTCTATGTTTCATTGAGGCGTTGGTAGCTTACTGCTCATGATTAAACTAACAAACTATTTCTGCATGCACATTAATATTACGCCAACATGCAATGCGTTGCCGTCTGCAACACCGATTAAAATATAGCAGCAATGTGATATAGTCAATAAAACAATCTCTTGGCATGAAAAAATAAAAGTCCTTCATGGTCAAAAAAGGTTGAAAGATCTGCCTAGTTAACAGAAAAATAAATTTATTCTTATTTGATAGTGGAGCATTTGCGTTCTCTGGAAAGCTTACAGTAAAAGAAGAACGTGCAAGTCTAGACTCGTGTAGTACAATATACCTGGTGGATTTTTTTTATTAGCTAGCTACGTTGCGTGCTTAACGGCGCCAGAGGAAAGCCTTACTATGTGAGAGTGAGTCGTGCTACGCTTGTTTGCATTCTCAACTGATTGCAGGCACGGTGCGAGCAAACCCTGGGTAGAGCACACACCCTTCAAAAAACTGGTCAGTGCCAATTGTAAGTTATTGCACGAACCTTGCGCTGCTTCATAAGCATGCGTTAGTGCGCGCTTCTTCACAATAGTGCGCTTATTTGTCTAGGCTCAGGGTTTCTGTGTTGTGGACGACTGCTCCTTCTCGGACCCCATGCCTGTGCCGGCGGTCGAAGCTTTGGCCGCATCCGTCGAGTTTGATGCCGAGCTCTCTTCGGAGGACTCCGAGCTGCTGCTGTCGCTGTCGCCTTCGGTTCCTGCTGAAGCAGGCGTTGTAGCTTGACGCAAGAATCTCCTCTTCGCGTTCTCTTTCGGCGGCGACAGCTCGTCCCCTGCAATGGATACGGTGAAGCAACAAATATATGTGATGTGATGATTACATTAGTAGCGTGACATGAAATTTTAGAAAAAAAAAGAATAATGGAGCAGAATGGGAAGCAGCTGCAAATGCTCCCACAAGTGTGGGACGGCTTGAAATTTCAATTAATAACTACAAGACGTAAAGACCCGCGCATGCTCATAGGGTTATCACTTTTTAAAGCCAGGAGTCTTTCTGTGAATATCGAAGTCGCGTCCGATAGGCTGTAGCTGCCGGAATAAGGCTGTCAGATTCTCATTGTAACAAGTTATCGATGAGTGATGAGCCCATTGTACAAGTTATGTAATCTGCCTGCATTGAATTAAATATGCACGTCCCTCGGCAATGACAGATATTATGTGGAAACAATTCGCATTCAGCAGCACCTCTTGGCAGACACTTGGTAAACTTGGCAGGCTACTGCGGAAAGTGTCCAAGCCGGATCTATTTTACGTCCAAGTTATATCCTGATATCACTAAATAACTGCGGAGTTCAGGTTGAAGAAATTTGCTCAGCGAAGTTCGAATATTATTTATGCATTTTCGTCATAGTTTATTTTACTCATAACCTCGCTACGCAGTTTTCAAGCAATGTACGTCGAAAGAACAGATGTACAAACGAGACCATTTATTTACTTACAGAACACCTGCATCGCCAAGACGGCAACATGTAGGCGGAACAAGTGTGCCAACAAAGATTTCGTGTTATTGCACCCAAAAGATTACTAAGAACAGAAAACTAATATACACATCTAAATAAGCACTTATGGAGATTAGACAACGAGCACAATATAGCGCATACACATCGCAATCCGTAGATGCTACAGCAATGGTTGTCAAAAAAATTCATCTTAGTAAACAATCAATATTCAAGAAAAGCGCCTACAGTATGCAAAAGTCCAGTTGTATTTCACGTGCCTGATTCGATCATTTCATTTTTGGATACATTTGCTAAATGATCGATGATCTTGCAGCGGCTTCCATTCTGATGTTGTGACTGGGAAGGAGTAGTGGAAAGTGCACAGATCCTTCTTATGTCTAGAGAATATATATATATATATATATATATATATATATATATATATATATCGCCGCAAAGTTTCGCGCCAGACCCGCAGGTATAACGTTAAAAAAAAGATTAACGTTGTGGCGTGTGTTTTTACTGACGTTTTGGCCGGCGGACCGGCATTCGTCGATGTTAATGCAAGTATAGTGACGTTACTGTGATATATTTCGACACTAAGCACTTCTCACTTTGCACACACGAACATGCGCATAATCAAGCCCTAGTTAAACAAAATGTAAACCCTGTATATGGTGAAAAAATCTAAAAATTGCCGGGCAGTTAGAAAGAACACAGCATATAGGAAACGTCCCTTCGTGTAATCACATAATCATGTGGTGCCAAGGAAGCACAAGCTGCACACGAGTAAAAAATGAATTCTAGCGCTGTATTCCGCACTGCAGGAGAAAACAGGATTTAAAAATGCCCACGCGGATAGATTTACCAACGCACACGTCGACAAAAGACTGGTGTATTATGCATTAAGACAACCAAAACTTTATATCGTCTCAAAATTACAATAATCACGCCCAAAAGAACCAATCAACATGTGATCCGTGCAGCGTATGCCATAGCTGTAGCTGCCAGCTGCCGGGCACAAATCTAAACTTGTCAATGTAGAAAAACCTCGTCTAAAAGGCAGCCGTGAGCGCGTGCAGCAGTAAAAAGATATATATATATATATATATATATATATATATATAAAAACTGGTCAATCAGAAGTAGTGATGCAGGTTAGTTTCTAGTTGTTTTCGTTAATGCCACAAGAATGTGCATTGAATTTGTGTATCAGGTAAAATTCGCCGCCTAAACGACCGCTGTGGGAAGGAAAATCAGATTCCAGTATGGTCGCTCTAATAGCGTCGAAAGAGCTTCCATTTGTGCATAAGTGTTTTCAGAGCGGAATGTGCGGGAAATGCTTTGCTTGAGAACGATGATTATTAAATCGGATTCTAAACGGCGTTTCTATTTGAACAATATATTGCAAGTGGCACGCACCACACTCAAGCATATAAACGTCGTCTTGCGTCGGATCCCCAAAATTAAGGCTCGTGCTCAGTCGCTACTTGGAAGAAAGACCACATGTGAGACCTCAACGCTGGCGGTCTCCTTCCTGCCGCAGAATAATTCAAGTGTTCCTTTTCAGCGAGGCATGCAGCTATGAGTTTTACAGAAGGACAAGGCCTACTGCCATACTTTCAGCAAGGACATTAAGAGAGTTCTATTAGTGCTGTAGCGGACGTGTTTGAATGTCGCCGTGTTTAAGACGGAGAACCGAGACAAAAACTTCGTAAGCCAGAATGCCTACAGTAATTTTTAAGCGCAGGGTATATAGAAACTAAAGAGCATTCTGAGAAGGTTTCTCACCTTGAACGGAGCAGACGGCTGCTGCCACAAAGGCCAGCAAGGTCAAAGCGACCACGGCCACTTTAGCTTGGCTCATCTCGAACGATGGGTGCTCGACGAGCTATCCGCTTACTGCGCAGGGAGGTGGAACTCTTTCGCCGGCTGATTTGACACGCCCGGTGGGCAGCTTTTATACTGTCGCATTAACGGAAGATGTGCGCATCTATCGCCAAATGGTCGGTGTGTGTATTCTCAGCTGAGCGCGACGAAGGCGGGGAAGAACATCTCTTGGGTGTCACGCAAATTTCGCACTGTACGATTAGTCTTCTTGGAAGCAAGCTTTGATAAAGCGCTCCCGCTGTCACGCGAACAGGGCGTCAGTAAGCAGATGGAGTCGCGGTGTTCAGCTTCGAGTGAGAGAAACTAAAACACAACATGGAATAGTACAACAAAAAAGAAATAAATAAACGAAACTAACATTGTGACTCGACAGTGAAATACCTATGGAGTCGATACAAGTGGTTCGCATATTTTTTTTTTATGTTTTCATTGTTGCTATACCAGCTTCAAAACACAGCTGTAATTTTTGTATAATTGTCTCATTTAAGCGGTGGAGACGGCACAGTGGATGTTGCGTTCAGGTAAGGCAGTATGTTCTTTATCCACCCGCTACAGTTTTGCTACGTATAGAGAAGCGGAATGAATAGGCACCTATGCACCGAGCATTTCGTCCATGTTAACAGATCCCACATAGTCAAGATAGACCCGAAGTCCTTCAGTACGGCGTCTTTCACGGCCCATGTGTTGAGTTGAGACGTTAAACGTACTCATCTAATCAAACACGTTTTACTTCGGGTATTTCAGTGAATGTTTACAGAGCTCGTATTGTCTCCTCAGCTTTCTCTAGCCCTAGTCGCTTCACTGGGGATCCGGCGAGGGCAGTGACTTCCTTCCGTTAAAACACATACTTGATTGAAAATTCATTGCTGTCATGACGCAAATGCAGAAATTCTGCTCGCATGCGCCAATGAATGTAAAGACAAGGCTTCATTCATGATGTGTAACGCTCTTGCGCCATCTATTGCGAGAGAGCACCGGTGGGAGTAAACTGTCTCATATAAAAATATTGATGTCTAGTATTCAGCGTGGTTGTTTTGTTGCCAGAATAGTGTGTTTTGGTGATCGTTCCACTCTTTAAAGTGAACCAGCTCGTTCACGTGCTTCGCTCGCTGCCGTAGGAGAACGTATGCATGGCCATAAATAGGGTCGACTGCTCGTCTGGTTGAGTTAGAGACAGTTCATATTTGAAAATACAGTTCGAAAACGGGGCTTTTTTTTGTACGGCAATTTATGCGCTGGGCAAAAAGGCCGTCGTGTGAACAAACGTTAGGCGAGCATCACAATGATCTGTAGAAATCAATGCCAGATCAACTACTGCATTCTTCAGAGTGTGCCGGCTGTGCTAAGTCTAGATACTCCGTAGTCCTCTTTCGTCATTACGAACACAGGAAAAGAGAACAGTTCAAAGGGTATCACATCGTTTAATACGGATTGCGGCGAAGCCCGTTGTATCTTTACCGAAAAATGGAACCACTTGCCTTGAAGCTGCATAGGTCGTCAATAGTCACACGCGTGTCCTGCTTTATGGTATTATGTTTGTTTGTTTTCTTGCTGTCCGTGGTCTTTTATGTAGTCGTTATACTAACATCTGTTCATATTATCAAGCCCATGTCTTTAGTTAGCTGAGTCTCGCTTACCTGTTTCTTTTTCCGTCTTTTCAGCACATAGCGATCCAAGTGCATATGCACCGGCTTCCGTCTAAAGAAACATTTGATAGCACCGTCCAATTTTTCTTTCTTCCTTGTCCTGTTCCCGCGCTGTATCCAAAAGCACTACGGTATCCACGCTTCTGCGCACACACGCTCGGCATGTTCGTAGCCGTGCGAAGAAATAAATTTTGTGTAGAAAAGGCAAAGTAGGCAATTTTTAAGCTCGCACTGCTCCTCCGTGTACAAGATAGACCCACGCATGTACTCCAGCCTCCGGGAGCCTTGGAATTTCTGGTCACGCAACATAATAGCGTGCGTGATCGTTCAAAAGACGGTGGCTCAACGAGCGATGCTCCTCCGCGCTGACCACTCGACGCGTATACACGCGGTGGCAGGTGAGCGTGAAGTTTGCGCGCGGTTGTTTGGCAGCTGTCGTGCTGCGGGGGGCTTAGGCGTTGAGAGGACACTGGGCCATGTGCTCAGCGGCCGTCACTGTCTTCATTGTTCCGCGAGCAATTACCACGGGTTGAATAAATGCATAAATAGCTGGCTCTTGCCGCAAGCTTGTGGCGATAAACAAAGGGAAACTTCAGCCTTGTTCATAGGAAATGGTGGTCGCTGGCGGCGAGAATTCCCAGAGCGACAGTAATGTGCGTAAAGTCCACTTTCACGAGACTGTGCAAGTCTGGAAGGAAAACCTTTTCAATTATTTTTTCTTTATTTATTTGCTCCAGTAATAATTTATTTCGTTGTCGCGGCAAATAAGACCCCTCATAAGTTCGGGTAATCGACACAGACACAGATTCCTCAACACACACACATGCGCACACGCGCACTCTCTTGCACGACAGTTTTGCTTTCATTCAGACTGTCGACGTTGGTGGGCTCTAACCGGACGCACACGGGTGAGTGTTCATGTGTCGAGGTCTGCAGGAGTAGCAGTAGCCAGGCAACCTCCGACGAGCGCGGGGACCGAATAGCCGCAATCTGTACTTTATTGAGCGGTATCGTCAAGCACGACAGCTCCTTCGTTTCACGCACATATCATGCGTGAAGTCAGGGTTATTATACTTGCTTGCACAGGTCTTCATTCTACCCACACACTGCTTCATTTTACGGGTGGCAGATTTAGCTTCAAGCCTAATAAATTGCACTAAGAGGCGCGCAAATGAGTAAGCGACATGTAACTTAACGCGCATTCAAGTGTGCAAGAAAATTTGGCGTGTTCAAGCAGTGTGAATTTCTGAATCCAACAGAATTATTAAAAAAAATGACTTTCTAATATCGAATCAAATACTGACTATTTCTTTGTTTCTATACAAAGGGAAATATAAATTTGTGTGGGGTCCGCTGAGTAATATAAGAAATGAGTTATTTACACTACTTGGTGAACGCTTGTAGAGCCGTTCAAAACTGTACCTGCGGTCAATTGAGCAGATTTTAAATGACAAACAGTTTTTTTTTCAGTTACGCGGTGCACATTCATAATGACTAAAAAAACAGCCTAACAGAACGTCACCATATGCACATGGTCACGTGTTCGTTGAAAGATGAGAGTGATACTTATAACGACCCAACCACTATAAGACGAGAAGGAAGGAAGTCGAAGACTGAGGACAAGAATGTTATAGGAAGAATAAACACGGCTTCCGATAGAAGTGTGTCTCTTTTTTAGGAAAAATAAACGTTGCATCGCTTCTTGGCCAGTCGGCGAGATCAAGAACATTACAGGGCGCTGAGTGTTGATTTAATCAGCTACGAATGTGCTGAGACTGCCCGAATAATAAGAGGCGTTGCCCAAATGGAAACAACACATTCATAAGATGCCTGAAGGCGAGGCATTATTATTGAATGACAAGAGATTATTGAGAAACGTTACTCGCCTCGTAGGCTCGCTCAGGAATTGGTGTCTCTAGGCAACAACGGCATCTCCTCTGCAGTAGAATTACATTTAACAGTCCTGGCTTGCACTGGAATGTGTTCCCTGATTGTAAAGAAAAGGTGTTATATCCATTATAATGAAACAGAAATTAGTTAGCATTTTTATTATCGAATGCTGGGGTACTAAGTAAAAAGAATAGACAACTCGACTCGTATTCAAAATTTTTGAACATTCGCACTCAGAAAATGCAGCACACTTGTGCAGCTTTGCAGAACCACAGCCTGATTTCTAGTGAAGCTATTTCATTCGACCTTAGGAATTTCAGTTGCGATTGATTAGAAACACACGCATTTTAAAACGTAGGCGCTCCATGAGTGGCCCATTTACAACGTCTCGCGAATGAAACGCTTTAGAGCACTTGATTAAGGAAGTTTTGGCGAAGGGCGTACTTTACCTTATACACTAAACTTAGTATACAGATGACGCTTTCCCAATTCATATTAATTGCGATCTTGGCGAGGTAATAATTATTCCAGGACAGCGAGTTAAATTCCACATCGTTCGTAAGACATACATATAACGCTCTGGAGAGGTTGCTTAAGTATTTTACCGGAACGACTGTAAATAACCCACACACTTCAAACTTTGCCCATGCATCACATCTATAGCCTACCCGCTATTTCTACGGAATGTAAACAAGGTGACGTTTAGATCACCGAGAACACCACGGGCCCCTTGTATAACGCATGAAAATAAGGACAAGAAGTGTTCGGTTATCATTTGCAGAATTCCTAATTAGGTCAGAAACGGCAAAGGTTCGCCACACATTTCGCTTAACGTGGCCCCATTAGCCACCAAATTTGAACTCGCTGTGACGTAGATTTCTCTCGCCGCACTTGGGAACCATATCGAATAACGGTCGCATAACGCCTTCGAACACTTGCTTAAGAACTTTCTTTTATGAACGTCATAATTTATCCATACAGATACTTTCGCATGCACATCCAAGTAATCCCCGCATTTTCACCAAATTTAATCTCGTGGGCATTTATAGATGCTTTAGTCAAGACAGTGAGCTAACTCCTGCAGCATTTGTAAAACATGCCTAAACGCTCCAAAGCGCTTGCCTGCGTAATTTACTGCAAGAACTTTAAATTAGCCCTACACATAAAACTTTGTCTCCACTTTTCCTTCTCCTTGTTTTCACCAAATCTAAACAAGGCACCTCGTTTGGCTCACTGAAAACACAGCGGAAACCTACGACGTGCCTCGTATTACGTATGAAAATAAGGAGAAAACTAGTGTTTAGTAATTGTATTAAAGTGTATTATTTATCTACACACTTCAAACTGTGCGTACACATCACCAACAACATAGCAGCCATTGCCTCCAAGTATAACATGGTTGCCACTTTGGCACTACCATGGCAGCGGGAAAACATTGTAAGCGCTTCATATAAGGCCTCCAAACCGGAAGAAAATGGCGGTGGCTTACCAATTTTAATTGAGTCCCTAAATAACTCACACACTTCAAACTTATTCTGCGCATTGCATATAATTTGCCGCCAGTTTTCTCTAAATATAGGCTCTTAGAATGATCTATTTCTTTCAGTACACCCAAAAAACCTACACATACCACTCCGAGAGCTCCTATAGTCGCCCGAATAGTTTGGTAGTAATACATTCTTGAGCGGTTGCCGAAAATTGGGCGCTAGGAGTCAGCGCTTCTATGTATAGCGAACGGTAAAACCCGTAAGGCGTTACCCCCGAATCCGAGCAGGACAATATCAGCGAAAAGAATAGGAAGCAGGAAAACGGAGAGGAATATAAAGACTAGGTTGATGGTGGGCCTCTGAAAGGCAAATACCAAGTTGAAGTATTTGCATTGCTCTCGGTTTTCCTGTTTCCTATTCTGTTCGCTGGCATTTCCATGATCGGAGCTATGCTTCTCATTTCAGTGACTCACTCTGAGTGACTCGCTGAAAACACTTACAAACAGTCTCACCTTGTTTAGCGCAAATGGAAGGAAACTGTGTGCGATAAATTACATTCGAATCGGGAACATACAGGGTGATCATTTTAAAGTTTTACGGAATTTTTAAAGATCGCCTGCTGCAGATAACATATTTATTTTCCTTGAGCTGGATTATTTGAAGAGGCGGACCAAGCTAGCACGAGAAATCGAAACTCATATTCAACTAATTAACACGAACTCACTAATTAACCTCCTAATTAATTACCTTATGGCACATATATCGCAATTTGCGAATCGTAGCCACTCAGTTTGCAAGACGTATCCACTTGAAATGAATTTTTTGGATGTCCACCGTCCTTAGAGTCACTCTAAAAAACGCTGCAGTTGTCACCGCCTACCACATTCCTGCTCTGCCTTCTCAAATTTTACGATGTATGAGTCTTCGGCTGTCGGAACCGCCTCCAAACACGGTTTATATATTTATCCCCCTCGAAAAAGCAATGTAAGTTGACATCAGTAAAGATTAAATGTAATTTGTGGGTCAAGGTTTGATTTGCATCAGTATTATATATGTCCAAGTGGCATGTGATGCGGAGCCATTCGTAGATTGCAAGCGTTCGTCATTATTTTTTCCCGTTGATCGTACACGTCCGTGCCCACGTCGATTAAAGAGGGCAGCAGGCATTTTCATGGAATGTGAAAACTCCCGCATACGTGTGAGAGAGAGAGAGAGAGAGAGAGAAGGGAAGACAGAAAGGCAGGGAGGTTAACTAGACTGAGTCCAGTTTGCTACCCTACACGTGGGGAGGGGAATGGGGAGTGAAAGAGGGAGAGAGAGAGAACTTAGGTATAGGATGTCTACAGTCTGGCACTCAAGTCTGTTTCCCTCAGGTAGCGAAAAAGCGCTCGAACTGCTTTCTGGGCCAATGAACTATGAGGCCAGGCCCCCAAGATCTTCGCTTCCGTAAATGGCCTGTCATCCAGTCTATTTAAGGCACACTGGAGAGTCTCGCGTTGATTATCGAAGCGAGAACAGTGGCACAGAAGGTGACTGATGGTCTCTTCACACTTGCACTTCGCGCACATTGGTGAATTCGCCATTCCAATACGATAGCTGTAGGAGTTGGTGAATGCTACTCCTACCCACAGCCGACACAGCAGTGTTGCATCACGTCGTGGAAGGTTCGCTGGTAATGTAAGTTTCAGTGATGGGTCGAGGCTGTGTAAACGACACTTAGAGTTCTGAGGTGTATGCCAGCAACCTAACGTGATTGTACGAGCGAGACTGCGAAGCTCTCTTGCAGCGTCGACTCTGGATAAAGGTATAAGGAGTGTCGGTGAGCCAGCCTGGGCACGTCGGGCAGCATCATCGGCGAGGTGATTACCAACGATGCCGCATACGTGTGGCTTTTTAAACAAAGTACAGGGGTAACAGTTGCTCCGCTATCCTACACTCCAACAAGGTACTCCCTTGCAGCCTCAGATTTTTATAACAGGCACTAACAGGGAGCGAAATGGAATGATTTATTTTGCTACTTTAGTGATTGCTATAGGCAATACTGACATGCTTGATTTGCTTTCTTTCTTTGCAGATAGAGATACCCATCAGGGATAGCTGATGCCGAAGGTATGAAAATTAGTGGCAAGCTGTAAGAGTTGAGATGAAAGAAGGACTGACAAGGGAGAAATAAAGTGTTTCTCGATACCCTTAAAAGTTAACGTTTTCGATGCCCTACACAATGACATGTTTGAGCATGGTATCACCAATCGATGCCCAAGAGTGTTTCAGAACTCGCTTTTCTGTGACGTATTTTTTTGTTTCGTCGCTTTCTGCTCAATTGCGCGTAACGTTAAGCTCCGCCAACCCCGGCCGCCCCCATGCTCGTGAAGTCCATATGGCAGTTTGATCGGCTGCTCTCGCCTGCAGAAGTAATGCTCCGTATCAAGAAAAAAAAAATGAAAAGGCATTCCATTTCGATGCGCGGTATCCTGGCGACAATCGGAAGGTGTAATATTCTACGTCTCACCAAAGTTTGACCATACGCCGCAACGGGTGTTTAATCTGTGGCCCGTGCCGCGATGAATGTGGCGCCTGTCGATATCGCAGCACAGTACTATCGCGCTCAGTATGAGCTACAACGCGCGAGCACGTGACAAAGCCACAAAGCGCTCTCCCAGGTTAGATAGAGCGCCAATTGGAGCAATGTTACCGCCGGCCCAAAGGGGAGGGTACTGCTGTTATTGTAGCGAACATCGTCCCTTCATGCCTGCTTTTGCCCTCTCCCCCTTTCTAGCGCGTAAAATAGTGGCCTCACAAAAACAAATAAGGACAGACGGTGTGAGCTTTAGTGCAAGCTATGCGTCAATCATTGCTCTGCGCACTTTAGCCCGTGAAATATCAGATAGTTATAGCTCAGCGAGCCAGCGGGCCCAGCGGGCGAGCGTAGACAGCGCTACCCATGTTGTACCGCGCATGCGCACTAGCGTCTACGCTGGGCCCGCTGGGCCCACTGGCTCGCTGAGCTACAACTATCTATTACAGATAAGACACAGCGAGTCACCACGTCCTCGATATAACTATAAAAGCCTGCTTGCTTTCTGCATCTCGTCACACGCGTCAGTTTCGTAGTCTACCGGCAGCCGTAGACAAGTCGCCGGTTTGAGAGTGCGCCTCTTCATGGTCGTGGCATGGAGTGCTTGTGCTAAACTCGACGCGTGATGCGTGCGCTTTGTTTTGCGTTCATTGTGGAGTAGTGCGGCTACATCGCGAAACCTGGGAGACGCCACTGGTTATGTCATTGAAGTGTTGTGTGCACAGTTGCCGCGCAAGCTGTCTCCAACCAGCCGCAGCGACCCGTGATTTCCGTCCCAAAGGAAGAAAAGCCGCCGTCATAAGTTGTTACAGACGATGGCACGGAAAGAATACGAAATCATGAGCGCTACGCAGGTAGGTGAAGAAATGTATAGCAACTCTTCGATAGCAAAGCACCTATTTCTTAAGGAAAAGATCATGCTGCGGTCTTTTGTGAACCGTGACCTCGTAAGTGTCTCTCGACAGTGTTTCTATCAGCAGTTTTTACACCCCCGCCCTTCCCCCCAAAAAAGAAAAAAGAAAGGTCAGGAGCGGCGGTTGTCTTTAATTCATGTTTCTGCCACCTGAATGCACCTGCTGCCTGAATGCAGCATCGCGAAAAACGCTACCCAGAACAGTAAATTGTACTGTCGAGCGTCGAAAACGGCATTACGGTTAGAAAGCCATATGTAGTTCTTTGATATAGTTTCGTAGAGTGTGTTTACTTTTCCGGAAAACAACTAACGCCAGGCGTTAATTGGTACTCTTAAACAAAAATGTCTAAAACTGCTGTAGACCTCACTTTCGTGATTTTTCTGCCCATGACGTTAAAGGCATAATTTTTGCTATTCTGCAACAGCTTTACACAAAATAAGTGTCCATAATTTACTCCAACTCATGCCGGGATATGTACTGCAAGCAATGTTTAAGGTAAATTTTCATGATTGCATTATAACTTTCATCAGCAGCAGCAACAGCCTATTTTTATGTCCACTGCAGGACGAAGGCATTTGCGATCTCCAGTTACCTCTGAATTGCGCTTCCTGTCCCTGTCTTAATCTCCAATCGCCCCTGTCTTAATTGATCCCAAAGTGTGCCTGCAAATTTCCTAATTTCATTTCCCCACCCAATTTCTCCGTTCTGTCGACCTCGACCATAATCGTCATCTGTCTTGCATTTCCTTTCTTGAAAACGCTGCGTTCGCTACTTTCCTGTGGAGTATGCTCTGTCAAGCTGATAACTCGCATGCCGTTCGTGACTTGGAAGTACCGGGCTCGCAGCTTTAAAGGAAGGAAATGCGGAAGGCATTTGCGATCTCCAGTTACCTCTGAATTGCGCTTCCTGTCCCTGTCTTAATCTCCAATCGCCCCTGTCTTAATTGATCCCAAAGTGTGCCTGCAAATTTCCTAATTTCATTTCCCCACCTAATTTCTCCGTTCTGTCGACCTCGACTGTGCTGCAAAAAACAGCTGCACCCTTTGGGGTGTATATTTGCCACACAACAATAATCGTCATCTGTCTTGCCCGCATTTCCTTCCTTTAAAGCTGCGAGCCCGGTACTTCCAAGTCACGAACGGCATGCGAGTTATCAGCTTGACAGAGCATACTCCACAGGAAAGTAGCGAACGCAGCGTTTTCAAGAAAGGAAATGCAAGACAGATGACGATTATGGTTCTGTGGGAAATATACAACCCAAAGGGTGTAAACTTTTTTTAGAGTGTTGCCTGCCCTTGGCATCCATTCTGTAACTCTAATGGAGCACCGGCTATCTTTTCTACAGATTACATGGCCAGCTCCATTTTTTTCTCTTAATGCCAACTAGAATATCAGCTATCCCTGTTTCTTGTCTTATCCATACCGCTCTCTTCCTGTGTCCTAACGTTACGCCTAACAGTTCTCTTTAGATCGTTCTTTGCCCGCTCATTGTTCTCGAGCTTCTTTGCCACCCTCCATGTTTCTGGCCCATAAGGTAGCGCCGATAGAATGCAATGACTGTACACTTTTCAACGACAGTGGTAAAGTTCCGCCTCCCGGTCAGGATTTTCTAGTGCCTCCCGTATACACCCCAACCTATTTTTATTCTTTTGTAAATTTCCTTCTCCGGAGCAGGGTACCCTGTGAGTAAGTGATCTAAATAAACGTACTCCTGCACAGACCCTAGAGGCTGACTGGCGATCGTGAATTCTTGTTCACTTCTTAGCATAGGTGGGGGTAGACCGCATAGACGGCAGCATAGATGGTTATCACAAGCGCCCGACTAATAAGTTCATGTTTTCTCCAGTATGTGCTCGGCATTTAAGAAGTTTGTCAGGTGCAAGACCCCACTGACGATCCATTTTCAGACACCAAGTCGTATCTTGCTGCAATGTGTTGACTTCCTAATTAATAAATAAAAAAGCCTACCCTTAATTGTCGTCGGCCGACTACCGAAGCTAAGGCTTTTATAGATAATATATATATATATATTTTGCGTTTGGGAGCACATGCTAGCTTGATTAGTTCGATTTACAGTTAGTCCGGTGCTATTTATACCGAGTATCGAGTCTGTCACACGAGGCTCATGGCCAAGCACACGTCGTGACTGTGTACATAGAAAAAGGAGTTACATCAGGCAGAAAAGAGCACGATCGCCCGCGGCTCAAGGAAGCAAGCCGTCGCGGAATATTGCCAACGTCGAGAAGCGTCATACTACAGTGTTGACGTCACCATCGGAGCAAGCAGGCTTTAGCGAGCTCGTAGCTACTTTTATGTTGCACGCAGAAAGAGTGAAAGGACAAATGCGGACATTGAACGGTAGCACAGAAGCATGTGTGGCGAGGCGTCGAGGGGCGGTAAACCAAGCATAAAAATTCTCAGGTGTTGGCGGCAGTTTTCATTTTCACAAAAATGAATGATACCCTACTCGCGCAAAAGCTGGCCATCGGTCTGACAATGACAAGAACTTTATTGAAGTGTACTGAGGAACTTGATTGGGGGGAGTCGAAGGCTCCCCAATCAATTTGGCGGCTTCACCCACGACGGGACCGGTAGGTGGTGACTCTCTGCGACGTCGTGGGCCCGCTGGACGGCCTGTAGTTGGTGCATGAATTCCGAGCTCTTCAGCAAGGCGTCGTACTTGGACTTGTATTGAAGTTCGGAGACCGCGTTGTACGGGCACCATAGGCGCCGACTACGGGGGGGGGGGGGGGGGGGGGAGCGGAGGGCTCTGAGCCCCCTTCGAAGATTTCCGGAGTGGGGGGGGTCTTCACCCCCCCTCCCAGCAATGCGGCAGCCTACGCCCTTTTCCCCTCACACACACACCTACACTGCCTTTACGAGAGCTTTGTTGCCTACATCATTTGAGGTTTCTTTTGACTTACCTCGACCTTTTCACCTATATTTTATTGTGGCTAATAGCTTACTGCATCATGGTTGGCGTGGACGTGCGCAGATTTTAATTCAAACTTTGCTTTATTTCTGCAAATCCTGACAATAGGAGAACAAGCGCATTAGAAGTACCAGCGGCGGCTGCCTCATCCGCATTTTCTCACTTCAGAATTGTTTTAAATTTACACTGTAAACACCATGCACATGCAGAATATAGTTAAATATGTGCACAGGGCAAAGTTTATGATATTTTTAACGAGAAGGGGGTACCCAATTAACAATTATTTCTAAAGGTATGGATAGCCTATGCTTAGAGACTGAATATGTTGCTGTATGTTCACCTCGCTTCAAAATGGGTTGCGTGGTTCTTTGAACCTGAAAAAAAAAAAAAAAAGCTGTAGATTTTAGTGACCGCTTCGGCAGTCTTTTATCAACGGCTTTTGAAAAGCACGTGAATAATATGTGTCTCAGTATCACTTCTCTTTCCAGTAAGCAAAGCTAAGGACTGATTAAAATACACTTCTAACAATTTACATCATTTATTAGGGATAGAGACACCGTCACTTACATGCAGATGCCATAAATATATACACGGTGTCCCAATCAACTATCATGCAGCAAGATTTAAAAAAAGCAAGGCGTTACTCGAAGAAAGCCTAGTGCATATTGTTTCCAGTACAGTGGAGTAGCTGCCAGTAATTTTATAGTTACTGATATTTAATTAGATAATTGTAATTATCTAGCTAGTGATGTACTATCACAATTATCAAAGTGTTAATGAGCGTTTGTAGGCACAGTCAAGGGACATCTAAGTGCGGTATCTTCAGCGACGTACTATTTACCTATTTTTTTCCGACTGATAAATAAACCACTGCAAAATATGGCGAATACTACGTGACTGCACTCCCACCCGCATCATAAAGCCCAGCCCTCGAACAGGCTCCTCGTGAGTTAGCCAGTAAGAAATGAAGGAAATAAAGAAAAAAAAATCACCGCCCGAGCATTCCGTACAGATGATTACACAGCAAAGCTGTAACGTGTGGCCCCGGTGTTCATCACTGGGTTAATCCCAACATCTCATTGAACAACGGCTTGGTAGGCTGCGGGATCCTCGGTACGGAGCTGCTGCTTGCACTCGGCTGCACCAGCATGTCCTTTTGCCCAGGCTGCAGCTTCGGAACGGCTTAGAGGAGCTCTTTCCTGGTTCTGCTCGCGGCGTTGCTGATCCAAAGAGGAGCTCTTTCCTGGTTCTGCTCGCGGCGTTGCTGATCCAAAGAGGAGCTCTTTCCTGGTTCTGCTCGCGGCGTTGCTGATCCAAAGAGGAGCTCTTTCCTGGTTCTGCTCGCGGCGTTGCTGATCCAAAGAGGAGCTCTTTCCTGGTTCTGCTCGCGGCGTTGCTGATCCAAAGAGCTGCCTGCTCCTCAGTGGTAGGTATACGTATGGCGCGTGCCCTACCCATTTCGTAGCCGGAGAGAAACTACTGCGCTCCCGCTCGGCTGCGACAAAGAGCAACGACGTCACAACTTGCGCAGCGAATCGCGCGCCTCTCTATCGCTTTTTTTTTTTCGTCCATTCGCATGGGGTTTGCGCCTGAGGTGTTCAGGCCGTAGTACGTCGCCATCGCTACGTACTACGGCCTGAACTGAGAAGTCCCTACGTGCTTCTGACAACATGGGCTTCATTTATTGTTCTTTTAAATATATATATTACTTAGGAGTTGCTGTCAGCTTTCATTGGCGCTGGCTACTGCTTTTCAAATAGAGACATGAAAATTAAGAATTAACTTAAACGCATTAAAAATAAAAGTCAACTCCAAGTTACAATAGCACAAAGTCGAGTCACATAAGCACCCTAATGCCACACTAAAACTGAGTCATCACAAAAAAACAGCAACACAAAGTCAAGTCATATAGGTGCACTAAAGTAAATACGAAGTCCGGTCACATAACTACACTAAAATCAGAGCACATAAGAAAGCATGGATTTGGTTTAAATGAAGGTGCATGAATCCAGGTTCTAGCAGTACAATGTTGTAACTGAACACAGGAAAGGTTTCTTACTTGGTTGTAGGAAAGAAAAAGAAATCGCGTTTTAGTGTTGTCGAGTTGATTGACTGCTTTCTTGACTAAATTAGTAACTAGTAGTAACCTAGTAACTAACTAATTAGTAATGTAACTTGACTAAACTAGTAATTAGGGGGCCGGGTGCTTCTTTCAAGCTGCACTTGCAGCTTTTCTTCCCTGTCTCCCCCAATCTGTTGGAAATAGATATATTCAAATATATTCAAATATTCAAATTAGACGAGTTTCGTTTCAGCTTTATTAAAATCGTGGGCACAGTTTGATACTGCGTACAGTAAAATTAATTGTCTTAGGGTCCAATTTAGTTTTATATGAGCCCCCCCAGAAAAAAGGTCCCACGCAGGTTTTTTACAAGTTTTGTACTTAACAGAGAGAGAGAGAGAGAGAGAGAGCTCTTTATTAGAAAAACAGAGAATTCTGCCGGCGCGTATATAACCGCTGGCATGCTACTCTGTATAGGGATGGTGAATGGGATTAAAAGATTCCAGAAGAGAGTGGGAGAAAAAGAGGATAAAAATAAATATGAAATGTCCGAGTGGACCTGATACTAATATTTACAGGTGGCATGGCGGGTATATTTAGGCTTTTTTTATGAAGTGTGCAATTTTTTAAAGCTTTCCTATTAGACCAATTTCTGTCAGGTATTTGAACAATAAATCCAAAACCCGTCGCTATTTTGAAGGGCCGGGCATTGGACCTAAGATGCTCGGTAACGTTAACGGTTCGTGGCAAATCATGTCCATTTGGTGCTCAAAAAATTTTCTTTCGTCGCCGTACGCGGGGCATTCTAGTAATATGGGTTCAATTCTCTCTAAGTTGCGACATTTATCACAGTATGGGTTAGTGGTAAGCCCTATGCGGTACAGATAATTGTTCGTGTATGCCACGTTCAGTCGAAGACGATGGTACAATGTTTCCAAGTGTCGAGGAAGTGGTCGTGGAATTTTCGGCCTCATTTCTGGGTCAATGTAATGCAGGAAGTTATCTTGGTGAAGCGGCAGATGCGGTCTTTTTCTTGATAGGCATATTTTTTTTGCCATGTTTGAAGCGTCGGCTTTTGTAAAAAATGTTCTTTTGAACTTGCGGTATTGGAGTCCATTTCTGGCAGCTTCGCCCGCTCTTTCATTTCCCAAAATGCCGGCATTGCCAGGTATCCGCTGGAACTTTATGAAATGCCCAGCAATCTTAGCCCTGTGGTGAAGATAAGCGATGTCAAATGCTACAGGTTGATTATTGCAACGCTTGTCCCTGTTCCACATACTTTGTAGGGCTGCTTTTGAATCTGTGAAAATCACCTATGTCTTTGGCGGCTGCTGTCGATGTACATACACAAGGGCCTCCTTAATGCCCTATAGCTCCGCTGAAGTCGAAACGAGAATCGCTCAAGACGAAACGAGAATCGTTGCCCTGTAGAGGGAACAAAAAGTCCGCATGATGAACGATGTGGAGTTGTAGAGCCATCTGTTAAATTGTGCGTTGCGGCTGCGTATTCTTCGTGCATATATTCCAAAGCTATCTGATAAGTCGCTGCTTGAGGCATTTTCTTTTTCGCACTGATTCCAGGTATATATGGCACGATTTCCAGTCGGGACAGTGTCCATGGTGAAATGTTTCGCGGCATAATTTGTGACGCGTGAGCAGGAATCGAAATAGATATGCTTCCGACGGCCTGTTCAAAGCTAGATGTAGTTCGGGTTCTAGAAATATCCTTTAAAATATGAGTCTTCGTATGAATGACGTGGCGGAGGTGAATGCGAAGTGTCTCCTGCGAAGATAGCACTTGGAGAGGCAGGCATCCAGCTTCTGCTACAGTTCCTGAGTGGGACGACCCCTTCGGAAGGCCAAGACATACGCGAAGGCAGTTGTTTCGTGTTGCCTCGAGTTTTCTCTTGCTTGTGGGAGACATTTTGTGCAGGATCGGGAGGTAATATCGTAGTGTTCCGTCGACGTAGGCCTTATGGAGGAGCACCATTGATCGACAGTTGCTGCCCCACTGTGATCCGGCTAAAAATTGGAATACGTGCGACGCCGAGGAAATCTTCTCACTCAGTTTTTTTCACTTGGGGCGACCATGTGAGGTTCCTATCGATCGTCACTCCAACAAACCTTTGCGTCTTGACGTATGGAAGGGCACGACCACCCGACACTAGTGGGTATTTTTTCCATACACCTCCAGGTGAAAGCCATGGCAACGCTTTTGTCGGGGGACAATTCCAGACCCCCTTGGATTTAGGTAGGCCGATATATTTGCTAGCGCTCTCTGGAGACGTTGTTTGGTGGTACTGCGGGAACGCGCCGCACTCCAAATGCAAATGTCCGCATACTGTGTGATTTTGACGCCGCGGGGCACGTTTCTTCTCAGATTACTACTCAGGACTAAATTAAATAATACCGGGCTTAACACAGCTCCTTGTGGCACTCCCTTCTCGACGGCATAAAGCGCCGTGGGGCCATCCGGGGTACACATGGAAAGTTGGCGTCCTTGAAGATAGTCTTCAATCCATGCGTAAAGCCGTCCTCCAAGACCAAGGGTTTCCAAAGCGTCAAGTATTGCTTTATGATAGACCGAATCATATGCTGCCTTAATGTCTAAAAATAATGCAGTAGGTATGTTTCCAGAGACCAATTCCTCTTCAATTGATGAGACCAAAGCAATGACATTATCAATTGCGGACCTATTTTGCCGGAAGCCATTCATTTCCTCCGGGTCAATTTTTGTAGTTTCCAGGAACCAATTTAGTCGTTTGTAGATCATTTTTTTCGAATAGCTTCCCTACGCAGCTAAGCAGAGATATGGGCCCGAAGGAGGGATAATTTGTTGGCTGCTTCCCTGGCTTCAATATAGGAATAACTTTCGCAAGCTTCCATTCCGTAAGAACATCCCCAGTTATCCATGAGGCGTTGTAGTACTCCAGAAGGCGTAGGCGAGATGTGTGGCATAGATTTGCGAGCGCTTCATAACTCACGCCGTCATGGCCAGGTGATGATCGCTTGTTTACGTCGCCGATTGCTGCCGTGAGCTCTTCGATGGTGAATGGTAATTCTAAATCAGGAAGGGTAGCTCGAGGTGGACTAGCCTGATGACTTGCGATTTGCCGAAAAGGTTGTGCCCCGTTGGAAAGGAGCCTGCAGTACTGCTCTGCCGCCTCTTTCAGGGAGGCGCGCTCATGTAATGAGAGGGCGATAAAAGGATAAAGCTGTTGCGGCTCTTTGTGAATGCCTCTGACGACTCGCCAGATTTTGCTCAGCGGTTGTCGTATGTCCAGTGTCCCACAAGAGGCCCTCCACCTTTTTCGGTCCAGTTTGGTGAGGTAACGTCATGCCCGTCGACAAGACCTGAGGTCTTCGATATTCTTAGTACGTAGAGCTTTCCTTTCGGCACGTCTTTGAATGGAACATAACCTTTCAAATTCCTCGTCGTTAGTTGGTACATTACAATGCTTAGTGGCAGAGCGGGTACTTTGTTTGAGGCAATGAGCTAATGTCGGTATTATTTCTGTATTCGTAGTTGAGGCTGTGATCCCTTTGTCTACGGCTGCTATGTAAGCTTCCCAGTCTACTGACTTCAGTTTCACTTTTCTCGGCGACATCCAAAAATCAAGGGAAGAGATTAGGATCGGGTAGTGATCACTACCTCGAGTCTCGAAATCTGTACACCATCCGAACATAGGGGCCACTTGACTTGATACGAATGTGTCGTCAATGCAGCTAACACTCTTCGAATTTTTCAGGTATGTTATGCTGCCATCGTTCAAGGGCTCTATATTGTATTTTGCAAGAAGCCTCGCCAGCTTAGCACCCCGAGCACATGCATATGAACTGCCCCACATCTCGTTATGTGCGTTGAAATCGCCACAAATAATATGTGGAGACTGAGTGTTTGTCAACAAGTTTTCCAATCTTGTCACGTCGAAAGGTGATCCTGGTTCCAAGTAGACACGGATCAGGGTAAACACTTTGGATGCAATCACTGTGGTTGCGCAAATATGTTCGTTCTTGTCATGTGGTGCTACGTCAATCGCAGAGGCAGGTACGTCGTTGCGAAATCCAACGAGGAGTCGGCTAGTTCCATTTTGTCGCCTTGAATGATGAAAATAATAACCTCTATCCTAAACTGCTCGTCGACGCGAGAATCGGAAATGACCATAAAAGGGAATCGGTACACTCGCGCAAGATGCTTAAAGTCTGCTAACTTAGAGCGCAAGACGCGAGCGTTCCACTGGAATATAGTTCATGTGCGGAAGTGTTTGTTGGTGGACACCGCTTGTGAGACGATTGTTGGCGAAGCCATCGTTGCTACTGCGAAGAATCACGGCTTTGCGCCGTGAAAGAAGACGACACCAGCAGTTCCAAAGCCAGGACGGCCTCTACCTCAGGGATGCTCTTAAACGATGGGCTGGCACGGACTTGATTGCGGCGAACATCATGGGAATCAGCATACTTGATATCTCATTTGCAGTGCTACCATCTAATAGCTTTTCTTGGTTCTTCCTGTTCTTCTGCTGCGACCTTGAGGACACTTGTTGCTGTCGTGGGCTTGAGGTTATATCACTTGAGGGCATTGATGGACTCTTTGCAGTTGAAGGCCTTTGCTGGTTTTATTTCACGACTGAGGCGAAGGACCTTTTCAAAGCCGTGTCGCTGCGCTGCACCGTGTCGTGTTGCTTTTGGTTTGTAGATGTATATATCACATCCGGATTCGGTGGTGGTTCTCGTCGTTTCCGCACTTTTCCTTGCATTTGCTCCATCGTCCGTGCAAGAGTGGCTGATTTCTTTTTAGGACACCCTCCGTATGGCGCAGCATGCGCAGCTCCCCAGTTTGCACACCGAGGCTGAGAACGTGACGTACGCTCCTTATGCGTATGTGGACCAGCGCATACCTTGCAGCGGATGGGGCCTTTACAATATTTCGCTATATGTCCATGTCTTTGACATCTGAAACATTGAGTAGAAGACCCCATGTATTCCGGCACGGATTAACTGCAGAATCCAAGCGACACTCGGTTTGGTAAAGGTGCGTCCTTAGAGAATTCCAGGATGATCGAGCGTCTTCGGGTTTCCGTTACTACGCCATCTTCGTTAGGGACGTACAAAACTTGCCTTTTAGCAGATATGACTCCTTGTTCGCTCAAATAGTCCTTGAGGTCGTCATCTGAGTACTCAACAGGAACGTCCTGTATCGTCCCGTAAGTGGCAGTAAGAGTATGGAACTCGAGCTTCTACAGGAATACCCGATAGATCCGTCACTGTGAGGAGACGCTTGGCTGCAGGAAGTGTAGACACTGTCACCATGACGCTGCCATCCTTGTTGAGACGGTGGCTGAGTATCTTTTCTTGGGCTGTTGTCATGACTGCAGAAGCCAGAAGATTTGGGTTTACTTTCCATAAGCTGCTGTCAGGCTGAGTTCGCATGAATATAACAGGAACACCTGCGGCTCTTTTCTTGTTGTAAGAGACAACAGTGAAGGCTGTCTGGTCTATCTCTTCGTTGTCTCCTGTAGATTCCCTTGTGTCGATCTCATCTTCACGTAGCCTTTTCCTTGCTTGCCCATCTTCTCTGTGGTCTACAGAAGCAACATGCTGACCTGATTGCTGATTGCTTGCGACGGATGCCGTCAGAGCATCACTAAGGGTGGCCGACGGTGGAGGCTCGCCGCGCTGCTTCGGTCCGGTGCGCTTCGGGAGGCGCTTGCTGTGCTTCTCTCGCAAGACGGTGACCCCCAGACCGGCGTTCGGTGAGAGAGAGGCACAAAGAGTAAAAATGAGCTTTAGACTTGCTAACAAAGACTTTAAATTACAGACGGGTGTTCGGAAGCGAGCCTATCGCTCGTCGTCTTCGTCTTCCGTCTCAACAGACAATGCTGTGGAAGCTATGCGCATTTGCAGTCGACTTGTTTATTATCTGCGATTCTTTCTATAGAATAACGACTGCGTATACTAATCTAACTTGTGGGGGCGAGGTTAAACCAAATCCTGTATTTGTGCACCTTCATGCTTCCAGTACGCAACCTACTATGTTTTGGTCGCGAGCCTAAACTGCGCGCTGCGGACGCCGGCTGCAGAAATGTGCCACTCCGCCGGTTGGATGGCCAGCAAGGTAGAATCTCCAAAGCCTTCCACGTAATGTTCACGACATATTTAGGGATATAGAAGTGCATGGGACAATTTCACATAAAATTACATCACTGATACCTAATTTTTTTTTTCATGTGACCCGCCGCAGTGGCTTTGCGGATAAAGGGTTGCGCTGCTAAGTACCAGGTAGCGGGTTCACCTCCAGGCCGTGGAGGATGAATTTCGACGGGGCTAAATATAAAAACGCTCGCGTACTTAGATTCATGTGCACGTTAAACAACCCTCAAAATTATTACGCAGTTCCTTACTATATAGCGCGCCTCATAATCACATCGAGGTTATGCCACGTAAAACGCTAGAAAGAATTTTTGTTTGTGTGTGCCCACTATTTCTTGGTCCTGAAGGCTGCCAGTGCATGAAGTCTCTCTAGGCTACGTAGCACTGCCTGCTATCTACACAAATCAGTATGACCGTATTTACTGTAACATTTACACTCTAAGCTACTGTGGAACAACCCCCAGAAGAAGCGCAAGTGAGTTTACATGACGGCCTGATTTAGAAAGTGGACGTATTGGTGCTAATCTAGAAAGTTCAAAAAATGCATTTAAATTGCGATGAGAGTGAAGATGACAATATCTAATACAGAAACCTACGTTTCACTAAAGCTTTCAGGTCAACGAACAATTTCATTCCGGAGTCCACGGTAAGTGCAAACCAAGGAAATAAGCTTGCATTTGTTGGATATTTATGTGAGCTATGTACATACGCACAACCTGTTTAACTGCTGCGGCAGCTGGCATCGCTACTCCTAATTCTAGCTGTAAGCGAGCAGATCCTAATAGCAACGTCCTGTCCGGCTGCTACCGCTTTTGTAGAATTTCGCTTCTGGTGCATAGTGAACAAACCGAGTAGTTTTACTGCGCGCGTTGACTGAGCAACCTTGCTGTTCCGTGCACGACATCACTTGTTTAACTCACGGTGGTGACCCGCCTGGGATTGTCATAAAGCCCAAGATTCTCAGAGATGATGAATAATCTAGAGCACTGGATTACGCGTTCTAACAGGCCCGAAGTTGCTTTGGGCTGTGTATCTTAGTTTTCAGGATCAGTGCTAACTTGCTTTACACTTCGGCGGTGACAGCACAGTGCCACTCCCCCGAGGTTCTTTCTTTTTTTCTTGTGGCACCTCTTTCTTTTTCTCATCCTCAGTCGGGTGAGT
This sequence comes from Dermacentor andersoni, assembly GCF_023375885.2. NCBI lineage: Eukaryota > Metazoa > Arthropoda > Arachnida > Ixodida > Ixodidae > Dermacentor > Dermacentor andersoni. The sequence continues at coordinate 131,509,352 of NC_092818.1, forward strand.
GTCGCGTCGCTTTCGAAGACATTTGTTAGCCTCTTTCTCTCTCTGTGTTGTTCATATATGTTCACATGATTGTTATTATTACGAAAAATATAAAGCTGCTTGGGGTTGGACAACGGATCATATATCTATTTTAGGGTAAACAAACTTTTTACTAGCTAGCGCCAGGCCCGAGACATGTACCTCGCGAAAAGCAGTGCCGCAAAAGCTATTCCCTGCTTTCGCATTCCTCATGCATTGTCAAGCAAAAAAATGAAATGATGTAAACCACGGCAATGAGAATGCAGACAGCATTCATTTATGCGGGAAGCATATAGCCAGCTGGCATTGCAACGTAAAACAATGGAAAAGAGACCCAAACGACAAATTTCCGGTGCTTACGGCTCCTTTTTTGGCGTGTATTCAATTAATTTCCTTTCTATACTTGCACGCCGCTGTAGCCAGCGTTCGCGTTATCTAGATTGCACCCAGCTGGAAATCCAGGGACGGGCACCCTATGGCTGTTATTATTGTTCTTGACGTCTTTCGCCTTGTTCTTCGCCTTGTCATTCACCTAGCCTTTCGCCTGTTCCTTCTCCTGGTCTTTCTCCTGGTCTTTCTCCTGGTCTTTCTCCTGGTCGTTCACCTGGCCTTTCGCCTGGCCTTTCGCCTGGTTGTTCGCCTGGTCGCTCGCCTGGTCGTTCGCCTGGTCTTTCCATAGGACCTCCCCCGCGTCTTTCCGCAGGCCTTTCGCCGTTTCCTTCTCGGGGCCCGTCATCGCCCGGTCTCGGTGGACGTCTGCCGCCTTGGCGCTCCCTCCACTGGCCGCCGCGTCTATCACCTCCGCCTCGACGATACCCTCCACGCTGCCCGCCTCGACGCTCACCGCCTCGACGCTCGCCGCCTTCACCACCTTCAGGTGGGCCTGCTCCTGTACGTGACAGGTAGCAGTGTACGGCAGAACATGCAGTAAGTGATCAGGTTTCGCGTCTGGCTACACGCGGCAGCACTTGCCAAACACTGCCTAGAGCACTTCACCTTCTATGACATGTGTCGTTGGGACAAGCGTAGCAGTTCGTGAAGCTGTAGAGTCAGGTTAGGATGGCGAGGAAGTATATTCTTTTTCGGAAGATTAAGAAGAGGCTAATGTAGCGCCGAGTTGATTCACTCTCGGTTGTGCCGTCACAATTCTTTTAGCTGGGCAAGCTTTTAGAGAGGGGCATGGTCTTGTGCGGATGGTGCGAAGGCGTCGGTAACGTAAAAGAATGTGACACTTCTGCTCAGTGTTACAATAGAACTACGTCCGGAAGAGACTTCATATATTTAAGAAAACTTTCTTTGAGAGGAGGTAAATTGAACAAAACTTGTTATCGCGTGACTGTTTGCCGCTTTACCGTAGGGAAGATATAAAAGTCTATCGAATTATTTTTGTTGTAGTCAACGAACTTTTTCTGTTTTCTAATTCACATGCCTGCTAAGTTCGCTAAAATGTTTGTTGAAGAAGTTTATAGAAAAACTTTGGTGTGGCATTGTTATGCACGCTTCCATTGCACCTTTTCAAACAGCTGAAATGAAGCCTTTCACTTATTCTGCAAGATACCGCATCTACTCACGAAATAACGAGAGGATATTCCGAAGAATCCTGTCCTGTCTTCGAAAGCCAATATTTTCCAGATTAGCAACTCTAGCGATGCTGTAAAGTTCATTCGGCTGAATATAAAAATGCGATATCGGTGAGCCAAGAACAAATCAAAGCAGTAAATATCTCGGGCAAATGAAGCCAACGTTCAAATTAGAGTTCACGGTAGGCAAAATTAAAAATACTTTTTATTCGGCGGAATCTGCAAGCGGAAACATGGTGTTTGAAAAAAAAAAAAAAAACATGCTGCGTTTCCCAGAACAAGAAACAGCGCCGAATTAGCATGGAAGTATAATTAACAGCATAATATTGCTGTTTGCTTTAATAGCCAAGCGCGTGGCGGCTGTTATCACCGTTGTCACGTCCGCTGCCTCCATGGTCCCATCGTTTACTTCGAGACAGCTCCTCGCTGCCGCCTGTCAGGTCGTCCATCAGCTCGTCCACTTGATCTGCGCGAACACGTAAGTGGTAAGCATCACGACGTGTTCGTAAATAAAGACGAGATAAGCTTATCGTGAAACTTCTAGGAAAGCACATGAGCGTTTTTGTTCGTTTGGCCCCTAATAAGAATAGCTCAAACGGGCCCTTTAAATCGTGCTTTATTTTAATCTTTCTTTTTTAATTTAACAGAATTTTCAAAAGTAACCTCTAGCAAGTAGCACCACTTATACTCTTCAGCTGGATTACTCTGAGAGGCGGACATTGTTTAATGAGAACCCGCCGTGATGACTCAGTGACTATGGAATTGCGTTGCTGAGGAACGATTGCACTCTGCGGCGGCAGCGTTTTAATGAAGGCGGAAAGCAAACATGCTCGTGTACCGTACTACGGCTGCACGATGATGATGATATAGCTTTATTAAAAGATAGATAAATAATCTTTTTTTTTTGCAAGTTCCTTATAACACAATGGGCAGTTTCCAGACGTTAAGCCCAAATTTTGAATTATTTGCAGACTAAGTCAACGCGTACAAGCGTCTAACTATCAAATATTTTCTAATGAACTTTTAAACTAACTGCTTTGTGGCACATGTTGCAGTTTACGGATTGTTGCTGCCAAGTCGCAAGACACATCCACTTCGAACGAATTCTGAGAATGACACCAGTTTCGAGATTTGCCTTCCCAAAATTCGGGACAGGACTCGTTGGCGTTGCAGTTACTTTTGTATTTCACTGCATAAAAAGGCATTTCGCTAAACAAAATGAGAGGAATAACAGTTAATTTTACCGCAAGTTCAACGTAGCTTATCGCCAATGTAATGGCAGTCTCATAATTCTTTCCAAGTGAATGTGCTTTGAGAACTCTATGATTTACAGTGGTAAACTGCAATATATGCACTAAGGTAACTGGTTAAAACGTTGATTAGTTAACTTTTGCTATTTTTGCAAAATCAGTATTTCGATTTCTTGTGAATGAGTGTCCCAATCTTGAGTATTCCAGTATAATGAGTTGACTTGAGTTATATGACACTGGCGATTATAAATATGCAGTGATATCTGAAAGGAAAGTACCTGGTATAATACATTAAGGATCAAAGCAACCTAAGTAAACAAGCCTTTTTAATCTGGCTCCCATATGTCTAGAGCAACACGAATTACTAGGGTAAGCTTACCATCTTCAGCGTGTTCTTCATTGCCGTGGTCACCGCGAACGAACACAGCAGCGAGAAGAAAGACAAGCAGAGTGAGAGTAAAAATCTGCATCTCAGGTGTCTGTGACGGGCGCCTTTGTGACTTGCTGTGAAAGAGCTAGGCCACACGCAATTTTCGAAAGTCCTTTTATAGGCAACGAACGTTGCGTGTTCAACGAGCAGTTGCGCTTCCTTTCTGCCATCATTCCGCCTCAGTGTTTGTCGTGCTCTGACGCGTCACTCTTCAGGAATTGTTGATCCAGCTGAATTTCGAACACGAGTTCGCTGAATTCGATAAAGAAATCATCGTACCTCATCGTGTATATAAACAGATGGCGTGGAAAAAGCGTTGCAATGGATAAGTGTTTCTCTCTCCCGTAGGAAGTTCACGGAAGCCCCAACCTTCTAAATACAACTCAGATATGAGTGAAAAGAAAATAGTGACTATAAACGTTGTATTTCTCTTCATCTACGCGGTACAGAATAAATTAGTATGGCTGTCCACAATACTTCTGTAAACTTTAGTGTTTTCGATCGGAACCATGTCTATCGCTTGATGGTTTTCAATCAACGTATCATTGCTCAGGAACGTTGCAATCTTTAGAAGGCATGAAAGCAAACGCAAAATAAAAAGAGCCCACTTTTACGATGGGCGGATATAAGATGCGCGACGTCTATCTGTTCGATTTGGAAACAAGAGAAACGGCGTGCAGAGAAATAAAGAACCGTGTTCTACATAGACGTTCATGCACTTTACGAAACTAGGACAGTATATTATCAGCGTCTGTTAAGCAGTCCGTAAGCTACAGAAAAAGAAAAGAGACAATAGAAACAAAATCATGGCAATCAAATAAGGTAAAACAAGCTAGGACATAAAAACAACAAAGAATAGTCATTGTCAACGTCCCACAGAGAAGTCTGACATAGTGGCGTTCAGCCTAGCCTATAAAATAAAGAAGCAAAGTATTGAACCCTACTTTACTTTAGTGGCCCACCAAAAATATAACAAAAGGCAGCTGCGTAGACGCTATTGAAAGGTGCTGCGAGAGGCAGGTGGAAATACAAGGGTTATCGTTAGAACTCGAAAAACGTGTATGCTTGGGGAGGTGGGATTGCACAGAAAAGTAGAAATGGACTTTTAGAAGCACAATCTCAACTCCAAAGAGACAGGGTATTTCAAAGAGACAGGGTATTAAGCAGCTCTTTTACATGTAATTTAATAGGCTTAAATTTACGAAATATTATATACAAAATGCAGTATTGCTTAAAACTGTGTATCAAGTTTTCTTGCAGGAACCGCGGAAGGGAAGGAGGAAGGAGGGCTGCAAAAAAAAAAAAAAGATAGGAAAAAAGAAAGACTATTTCTTGAGAATTTCACTAATATGGAGGTCTGCCGCCATGTTAAAATGAAAAAAAATCATATTTTTTCTTTAGTTAGGTGTACAATTCATGGAGGAGTATATGAAAAATAAAAATATAGAACCCCCTATGTGGTTACTTTCAAAAAACAGCAAAGAATGTTACCACTAAAAGATGTGCAGACAGGGTGCATATGGCGGATTATATGTGAAGGAAAGCTTTAGGGAAACCGTTAGTTAAATGCGATACAACAAAATTTGGTTCATGCGGTTGTGTTTATTTTCCTTCTAAGCAACGTGTAACCTCATGCAACGCCTATGTTGAGCACCGCACAGGCACAACGTGAATTTCGTGCAATGTTTGTTTATTTACCACACCACTAGGGAAAATCTGGATCTTCAAGTTTATGCGGAAAAAAGCACCGGCCTCGGAATGTAATACACTTCTTTTTCTATAACACCTAATTCGATTTTAGGTATGCGGTGTATATACAGAGAGTCAATTTGTCGGTTACCGTTGAATTGTTGTCGCCGACAATTTCTCTTAGACAGTGTGTGAGCGCGCTTAAGTTTTGAGAGTCAAATGTGGCGCATAGAAATAAAATTTCTCGCATTTAATTATATACGGTCCGTTCAGGATCGTACGTGCACCCCGAATGAATGCTTCTTTAGCAAAATAGAGTTTGAAGTTTGCCTATGAGCACGCAGGTTCATAGACGCTAGCTTTTGTTTTGATCAGTATAGACATAGTTACATAAGCCGATTTATTATAGGGGGTTATTTTGCTTTGGCAATGTAAGAAGGCTCACTTCATAAGTGAGAGAAGCTTTCTGTATCGAAGAAGCAATGGCAACTGTACGAATCATCCTTAGCTAAACGTGTACGAGAAAAGACATTATGCTTAGAAAGGACTTGCTGTTACTTCTCCGAGCTCTTGAGCACTCACAGGCTTTGCAGGTTCTTCCGCATTTTTCTTTTGAGTCTGACTTGGTTCACTTCCCTTGAGACATTGCACCTTTGTTTCCTTCTTATTTGTATGCATTCAAATATATTTCGAACTTACTTATTCTGCGTTCCTATAGAACAAACGCACTTTTGTTAGCCTGCCAACATAGGGTACTTGATGCACTTCCGGGTATCTGTGCTTTCTTCTGTGTCTTAAACGTTTTACCACGAACTTGGGTCACTGCATTTTTAAATATGTCTGCAACCTTTTGGGAGGTATCTTGTCCCACAACAATAATCGTCGTCAGCCTTTCCTGCTTGTTTTTGTTGAAAACTCTGCCCTTAATACTTTCCTGCCAAGACTACTATGCCACACTGATAACACGCGTGCCATTCGTTACCTGTAAGTACCGGGCGCGCAGTTTTAAAGAAACAAAGTGTGGGCAAGATACATTACGATGATTGTTGTGAGACAAGATAAGCCCCAAAGGGCGCAAGGTTATTGAAGAGTGTGGGTAGTCCATGGTCTAACGGGTAGAGCACCGGGATGCTGTGCTGAGGAAACCGTGTTCGAAGCCAACTATTCGACCAACTTTGGTCAAAAGTATGTGTCACTTTTGAATGAGCGTCTTTCACGCCAACTTGGGTTACTGGGTATGTTCTATGGTATATGCGCCGTCCTTTAAAGAAGAAATAAATCCTTTAAGATTTCTCCGGTGCTGGGTGGAATTAAACCTGTGGCATCATACATATTCAGACAGTCTTGTCTGAATAAATATTCACACACGCTCCACGCATTGACTTCGTGGCTGCGCACCTCATACATGGCGCGATTCGGCGGTGGCAATATGGGGTGTCGCTACATTTCTCAAGTGCGAATCGCATTCACATCGACACTCATCGTGAGATGGGTTCAGCCAGACATTTCTTTATTCTCCGACTTAATGCCGCGCCCTATACAGAACTCTTGTCAATTTTGGTGTATATGTACGTAATTAGATTGGCGAAAAGGAAATGTAGCAACCTTTTCTGTTAGTGAACGTTTCACCTGCTGCTGTATTGTTTCCAGGCTAGCCTCAGATAAGGTATACTGGCTAATTACTCTGCTTCGTCAATAAATAGCTTCCTCTCCTTCATATAAGACCACCTTCATGCGATCGAATTTCACTTTTGCAGATTTTGCGTCGCTTTGTACATTCTTCGTCTAAGAGGGTACAATACCTGCTTCTGAGCACTGTTTGGTTACCCAATGAGGTCGGCGTTTAGAAGTTGAACATTTCGTGTTGATCACCCTAGCGTGGCATAGCGGTTTGTCACTGTTCTTGTGGGAAATAATGTTTTACAGCGAAGATGTTTAAGGCTACATTCCGCAGTATCGTGCCCATGTGTAGAAAAAGAATCCCGAAGATAATGCAATGCCGGGCCGACCTGCGGCGGAGGTGAAGCAGGCATTAAGCACTCCCCACACGTGGATCGATCCCGAAGATAGTACAATACCGGGCCGACTCGTGGCGGAGGTGCAGTTCTCAATTAAGGGGCCCACATATGCAGCTTCGCTAGTCATTCCTCTTCTCAAAGTGGAAGGACACTGAGTCTTCTTTTATTTGGTGGTCATCTGCGACTGTTTTTTTTTTAGCTCATTGTTTGAGACTATGGGTGTCCCAAACATTGACGACCTTTATATACATGCCACGCCCAAAGAATACACTTGTGCGCATCAAAATACATGCCCTAGTGTAAACTCCAGTATCTGTCAACATAACGGAAGACGTAGTTATATAACGCTGCGCCATAGCGCATTGTGAGTTGCACAATGGTCTATTTTTACAGCTGTACTACAGCCTAGAGCACGGCACGGGCCATTTTTTTCTGGCCCTGGCCCAGCCCGAACTCATAAGTACATTGCGCTGGCCCACCCGAGTCCGACGCGATGATATTAAACCTGGCCCATAGCCAGCCCGAGTCACAAAAGTCTAGGTCCTGCCCGTCCTGGCCCGGCTCGGTTTGGATCGAGCCAATAGCTTTTACTGTGTCTAGCTTTACCACTGGAGTTGCTGCTGATTCAAAACAGAAAAGCTGGAAAACATGGCATCCTTTGTTCACCATGCACGTGCGTTAAATTGTGGTAAGAACGACCCTACTACGCTTTCCAAATAGTTATTGTGGCAATATTATTTTAACGAAGGCACAGGGGAACACCCCTGTACACGCTGATAGCTATTTTATCTCACTGTTGAATTTAAAATGACCGCTACAACGTACAGTGATAGAATTCGAGCCAACAAACTTGGTGGGAACCTAAATTTAAAAAAAAAATGCTGGTGTCCATTTTTTTTTCAACCAATATTTTCAAACATGATGACTGCCGCTAGAAGCTCTTTTGGCTCCACTAAATAGAAATTGGTGACGTGCAAGGGTAACACTTATGTGTAATCATGAGTGAAAAATCGTCTTGAAGAATACAAGTCCACTTGCAGAAACGTTGGCTACCATTTTACGTTGTTCTCGTTATGATCATGAGTAATAATGGTGTGACGTGGAACATGGCATTTTCATTTCTTTATTTGGCTTCATTTTAATGGGGTCAATTTTTCTGTCGACAATTTGCCATCCGTGTTTCGTAATATGAGTAAATTTGGACTCTACTTCTGGTTCCACATGAGGGTTTTTAACCACAGTGCAAGTACAGCGTACATACCATGGTCCTTTTTCCACCATAAAGTTGGGATATGAGGCTTGTTTGTTCATGTTAATTCCCAGGGAACTCACGTAGCGCCACAAAAACAAATACAACACCGTGAACATAAGGACTGAGCCACTTAACGTGGGAAAATATTATTCAAAGGGAAAATGTGATGAAATTAGGAAATTTGCGCGTGCTTGTTGGAATCGGTTGGCGCAGGACAAGGGTAATTGGAGATAGGAGGGAGAGTTCTTCGTCCTGCAGTACACATAAAACAGGCTGATGATGATAATGTAAAAGCAAATAATGGGAACCAGTGGTGAATTGCACTATGCCTTCACACACAAGTTAATTCGCGGATGAATATTCCAAATTTTATTTGTTGTTTTATTTTATTACTCTCAATACGCATTTTATTTTTTTAAATAATATGATAACACAGAAGGCAATGCAGAGCGGCACGGCAACGACCCCTGCCGAAGATCTATATATTTTTGAGCAGCAACAAAATATTATGGACGACTCTGCCTTTAGGCATACATTCTGCTCTTTAGTAATGTAACTAGTTGTACTGAAATCCAAAATCATGACTGGGGCTGGCAGATGGAGTAGCACACTGTAGTATAAAAGTTATAAACAGGGAAAAGAGGCCTCAGAAAGGATGGCCAACGTTTCGATAGTAGGACCTATCCTTTGACGACGATAGGTCCTCCTATCGAAACGTTGGCCAGCCTATCTGAGGCATCTTATCCCTGTTTATAACCTTTATACTATAGTTTTAATGAAGCTTTCTTTTTATTGCAATAGCAATTATATGAACACTCAAAGCGCATTTTTTCTGTCGCCGTCACCGCCGCCGTTGTCATCGCCGTCATGTTCTGCATAAAGTCCAATGGCGATGACACAGTCGCCGCGCGCTGTATGCTGTATGTGCGAGTGAAAGCGTGGGAGGGAAGCCGACGATCGCGGCGCAATCAGGCGCGCGCGAAGGAAGGAGGCGGAGAGCGAAAGGCTGTGGGGGGATGGGAGGTAGGGAGAAGGGACGGTGTTGTGCTCCGGCCGCGACTGCGCACTTCGCGACTGCGCACTTCGCGACTGAGAGCAAGGGCAACTGAAGATCGCGGCTTAAAACCCCTCAATCTCCCAAAGTAGCGCCATTCACTTCTCTCCTCCTCCGCTCGGCGCGGCCTCGATGGTGGCGCCGCCGGTGGTGGGCCTGCCGTAGCAGACGACGGCTAACACGCTACGGGAGGAAATCCGCAGAAATGTTCGTTCGAGCCCTGCGGAGCAGTTTTTTCAATCGAGATCTTTCTTTGTCAGTCGGTAACTGGCCTTTAGAATTTCGTGTTGGAATTGCGGAAGAAATAGAGAAAAGGACCATTATTCAAGGCGTATTTAAGGCGTAAAGCGCGCGACGTTGAGAGTTCGTGTTGCTGAAACACGACGCAAGCACGCGGTGTACTCAAACATGCGGATAATTACCAAAGTTTAAGGTGTTGACAGCGTGAAAGTATGTGTACGTGGTTTCGTACGTTCATTTACGTACCTGCAGGATACTTTTGTTCGGCCGGCGCGCGAGAGATTGCTGACCACACACGACTGGAATGGCTGTGTGCAGTCAGCAATGCCTGGCAACAGGGCCGTTTTTTTCATTGCGCGGTGCTTTGGTAATTGTGACGATATATTGTTTTTTTTTCACAAGTACTGCTCCAGGAGGGCACATGTAATGGCTAACGGAGGCCCCTGAAGAGCACGTGACATTACAGTAATGCAGGCGTCGCAGGGAGTGTTCGCATACAAAATTGGCTGACCACGATCTTATACCCCCTTGGCATGTGCAGGCTTCGGCGAGCCCCATCCAGCCCTGGTTCTAGCTTTGGTGTTCCCGTTGCCGCTTTGGTGCCCTGGAGGCGCCGTCAGTAATACGAAATAATGACAAGGTGTTACAACTAGTAAATAAAATTTATTGAAGAAATACAATCGCACCGAGGCGCCAACTTCTAAAGCAGCGCTAGCGCGCCAGCGCGAGTACTATGAAACGCCAACGAGGAATTTACCGGCCCACGTACGACTCTACGATCAAAGTTCACGTTAAAGGGCCCCTGAAACGGTTCGGACAAATTTTGTAGGCGCATAGGGTACAGCTTAAGTAGAACATTCGCACCACAATTTAAATGAAGCGTTACGTATTAATGGAGTTACAAGCGATTAGAAATTACCCTCCTCCCTAGCCATGCCTTTCCTCCTCAACTCGCTCGCCGAGCGAGCGGCGCTAAGCTCCGCCTTCACTGGTCCTGCGTCACGATGCGACGTCACATCGTCCACTTCCGGTTGTTGGAGCACGCCTCCTCCCGCGCGAGACCTCTCCGCTGGCCGCTTGGCCGTCGACCGAGAGCCATCGAAGCAGCGTGCGTTGCGAGCATTCTGTCGTAGCGCCGAAGGTGGCCGGTATTCCGGTAACCACAGGCAAGCCGGTCATTTCGGCAAATGACTGGAGGCATAAACTCAAGCTGATGAAGGAACTTCAGAGTAGACGTACGTGAGCAGCCTGATCGGTCTGCACTGTCCAGACACTTGTTGGCGGAGCGCTTAACAAGTCAAGCGAAGCGCTAATATTGCTCTAACCAAGTGTAAAACATTTTAAACATTTATAAGAACAACGTGTTGATGATTACGCTCCTGCGAAAAATACACACCAGCAGCAAAGAAGAATGCACTTCGTTGCTGCTACTGTGTATGGTTGAGCTCTGTGCCACCAGGTGGCTGCACCGTGCAGACAATTCACATTTACCTTTCTGCTCATCTCATGACTCATCCCGGCGCAGTCAAGCGGCCAGACCCTGTCCCCTTGCGCTTGTGTTTGCCCTAATACCGGACTTGCGAAACGCTATTGCGTTAGTAATCTTCCGCTGTAAAGTGACGGCCACAAACGCGCAAATCCTGGCGCCTATCGGATAGCCGCAGTCCGATGCGCAGCAGCCAGTTCGCTCGTATGCTGCCTTGCAGAGAGACACGATTTCGCAACTTCACATCTTTCCAGTCGCTACGTCTGCAGCCCACAACGCAACAAGGGTGATTCATCGTGCTCACGAAAAGACTGATCGACACTGACGGCGGAGCTCTCGTCAAAGACTGCGCACGTTGTAACACAAGCAGACGACACTTGCTGTGTGCCGGAAGTGCTCAAGTGTACTAAAAAACTATACTTGTGTATTCTCTTTAAGTTATTTTCTTTTTACAAAAACAAAGTAACTAACATTCCAACTATTACGAGCATCATTTGTTCACCATAAAGTTGGAAAAATTATCGACCACGCGCCCTGGTCAACCAATCAGATAGCTCGCCCATGTGACGTCATATGGGTATTTGCATCATATGGGTAGGGGCGGCTTAAAATTCCGCCGAGCAGTGCGCTGCTATCGACAGCGATGTGCATTTTTAAAACCTAATAATAAATTACACGCTTTACGCAGAGCACTTAGATGTGTCAATTAATGATCAGAAGGACCTACTCGAACGATTCAGTACGTTTGTAGAAAATCGCCAAAATCGTTTCAGGGTCCCTTTAAACATCCCCAGGCGAGCTAGATAAAGTTATCCGGAGCCATCCACTACGACCTGCATCCTAGCTTTAGTCGCTTCGGAATGCTAAAAACGTTAATCACCGCAAACCAGATCAATACATGCGGGCGTACATTCGAAGCTAAAAGACTGCATCGTAAGTCATATTGGGCCTTGCAAAAGCGTCGAGAATGTGCTAACTTCTGGTGGAGCTCAAAACACACCCTGAATAAAGTCGCTTTTATGTCACAGGCCAGCTGCAGATGCGTGCATTTCACCGCAAGACGAAACTACATGAAATAAAGAGAGCACATTCGAAAAAAAAAAAGTCAAACAACGCGCTAAAAACCACGCAGAGCATGAACAAACACTTTTTCGAAGCGGAAGGCGTGAACTAGGCTCGAAATAAGAGGTTGTGAGTAGCCGTGGCCCTTACTTCACTAAGCTGTGCGTTCTTTGCCACTTCCTCGAAGTCAGCCCGCCCGATCCTGCGAATCCACACTTCTTTTTGCGTTGCGCCCGCCGGACGGCAAAGCAAAAAGCTTTTTGCCCTCGCTGTGTCTGTTGCGGCAACCGAAGGTGCAGCAGCATGGCGTCGCAATTAAGTTCTCGGCCCTACACATTCTATTACGCTAACACACTCCGTCACTCCGCCTGCCGTACTTTCGTCGCGCAGGCCCAACAATGGAGGTCGGCGCGCGTTAGAAAGAAAAAAAATATACAAACGCGCGGCGCCTGCTCCGCGCTGGAAAGAAAAAAATATACAAAAGCGCGGCGCCTGCTTCCACGTGACACAGGTTGGCCAATGGGAAGCGGAGGAGGCTGGGGCGACAGGAGGCGTGGAGGAGGACGCGCCAGGGTGAGCGGGGTGGCGGAAAGATCTAAGAATGGCGCTACTTTTGAAAAATTGAGGGGCTTTATCGCGGCTCATTCTCGCGCGCCATCTATGGAGGATAGCGGGCAGCGCGGAAGGGAGGGGGGCGGCTGCGACAACCCCAACAAGTGCGTACTTTGCACGGCCACGCGTGGTCACGCGCCATATCTTGAAAGGGATCAGTAGACGGCTCATACCTTTGTGCACGCTGTGTTCTTGCCCATGTTGCGTTGAAGCGATAGATCATACGAAGGCCACTTCGCTCGCTCCTGCTGCCGCGCTGGCTCACACTAGCGTTTTCACATCGAGTGTTCGCGCGCACCGAGTGGGATGTGTTCATGTTTGCTTGTGCGCGCTGTCGCCATGCTTGTAAATTTAGTTAGTAAGCGAATGTTTTCGAGTTTTTACGCCCGATAAAGCTACCATCCTTACTTTGTACAGCTGTCTACTAATTTGGTATCGCAATCGATGCTTCGACTTTCGGTCGCCACTACGACTTTTTTTTTACTGATTCCTGCTGGGCTGATTGACAATCTGTAAGAATATATATCTCATGCACCACGATCATCTGGACACCGAGAATACGAAGCCGTCAGGGGAAGAAATTGTGAACACATGATAGCCCGAGGTCACTGCACGATACGGCAGAGGACCCTTGACCACAAGCCCTACACACTTACCATAAAATACTTCAACACTACCGCCTTTGTAGAAGTACCAAGACGCCACCACACCCATCCCTCACGACAGCTGAAGTCCTGGAGGCAACTCCAGACCAGCACCTATCCTCAGTTCAAACACCTCTAGGCGGTGCGCCCCACCCTTTATCAACCCCTTTGTTTCTTTCTGTGCAGAGCGAACTACCCTCTACCATACCACATGAGACTAGCAAAAATCCCTAATAACCGTTTCAGCCGAAACACAATGCACGAACAGTGGGAGATGGTGCAGACAAGCTCGTCATCGAAAGAACGTCGAAAGGTAATCGCCGGAGTCGAAAGTGCTGACATCGCCACTGAAACAGTGCACGGAGGGCTCCACGCACCACGGGTACCCTCCCGTCTAAATGCCCGATAAAATAAAGTTTTTTTTCTCTCTCTTTTGGAGGAGAAGGAAGAAGTGCAGCGCCATAGCTTGTGTTTACATCGGCTCCATCTTCTCGAAATGTTTTCGCCGCGATTTTCTGTGCATACCAGCCCTAATTTTGTACCATTCGAATCGTGAGACCACCAGGACTCTGTAGATACCAAGTTATCAGGTGGGACATTTATTTTTCCGGTACTGCGACCACTTTTGTGTTACGATCACGCCGTCGCCGCGCTAAGGCTAAGCGCGTGCGCCAGGTGCTCGGCCTACCAGGCTACCTGCAACGTTCCCGCGCGTGTCCGTGCGAGCTCTGCTACGACGCACAAGCCCCTGGCCAAATCTGCGAAGCATGGAAGTCCAAGTATGTGGCAAAGATATTTCCCCAGAAGAGTTAACCGCCGAGATGGGCTGGTGTACCGCCCGTTCCCGTCGGTGTACCGCCCGTCGCCCAGACGAGCAGCGGGGCCGAAAACTATCCCAAGAACAACAACCTAGGACGCAAGACTCTCGCTCTCGCTATAGACCCAGGCAGCAAGTTAGAACTCAGGTTCTCAAGGCCGGGCGCATGCTCCCACTACCAGCAAATGAGATCAAGATCATCGTCAGACCCAAAGGAGCACTCAATATTTCCAAGGTCGGCAGCCCTACAGTGACTGCAGCTATTCTTCAAGCAGCGCAACTTAGCTCAGAAGACAGTCAAAACGACACAATATGCTCGAACAACCAGCAAAACATCATGGTGATCAGCACGCCCAGCCCGCAAAATGCGGACCGGTACGTCAGAATCAAGTCCATCCAAGTCAACGGGGTGACCCACGAGGTCAGCGCGTACGAAGCCGCCCCAGATAATACCACCAAAGGAGTCATCAGAGGCATCCCTCTCACCGATGACGCCAGACAAGTCGATGCTAACATCATAAATGATCGTAATCCTCTAGCCCTGGCCGCAAAGCGAATCGGTTCCACCACGACCATCATCATTGCCTTCGACGGACCTGACGTACCATACATGGTTCGGTATGGCGCAACACTAATCCCATGCTCCCTGTACCGCAAGCAGATCGATATATGTTACCACTGCGGCCGCCTCGGGCACCGCATGGACGTTTGCCCGTTCCCTAATAACAAGATCTGCCGGGGCTGCGGTGCTCGCAACCCAGATCAAGATCATCAGTGTACACCCAAGTGCATGTTGTGTGGTGGACCCCACCCCACAGCGGACAAAGCCTGTACTGCCAGATACAAAACGCCGTACGTTATACGAAGACGCCTCGGAGAACGCCGAGTAGCACAGCCTTCAGCCCTTCATTCAGAAGATTTCCCGTCCATGGACACCAAGCACCGGTCCCGGTCTCGCTCCGTCTCCAGACCGAGGTCGGATCGAGGTCGGTCCAGATCAAGATCCACGTCGATTCCAGGAGCCAGATATACCTCAGAAAAGGTGAGCTTCGCAGAGGCCCTGACGGGCGTCTCGCGAGAGGGTCACGTTAAATCCCCCCCACTGCCTAAACCCAACACAGACAACACAGATAACACAGACATCGAACACCTTAAGAAAGAAAACGCAGTTATGCGTGATTTAATCGAAAAGCTTACCCAGGAGGTTCACAGCCTCAAACAACCCAAAACCCAACCTACACCTAACACCCCAGAACCCGCTACCAGCAGCCAAACCGAAGAACTCTCAAGACCAGCCCCAAAAAAGCGAGCCCTCCAAGAAGGAGCTCAGGGCCAAGTACGCTCCGAAGTCAAGGATATGCTCGTAACACTCCAAAGCACGGTGGAAACATTACAGAATTCTCTAATCGCCCTTATGCACAGAGTCACCGCCATGGAAGCTAATATTCAAACCCTTTTCACACAACCCGCTTCCACCGCTCAAACCGTACCCATGGACACCACAGGAACCGTCGCCGCCACCCTGCCACCTGTGGCATCCCCTATCCTTCATCATGGCCCACACTAAAACTGACACAACATTGTGGCAGTGGAACTGCCGAGGCTACCTCCATAAACAACCCGTTCTCCGTCAACACCTCCGTACTACTTCATGTCAACCCGACGTAATCTTGCTCCAGGAAACGCACAATACTCCGGTCAGCCTTCCAGGATATCACTCTTTCACTGCGAACAACGCTCCACACGGAGTCTCCACACTCGTTCGAAAAAGAATTACCGCAATCGAACACGATCTCAACGATCGGCGCACCGAACACCTCTTCATTGAGCTCATCCCGCACAGAAAACGAAAGGAAGGAATATTTATCCTCAATATCTACAATACTCCATCTCAACGCCATAGCCGATTTCTAACCCTCTTCAAAAAGGCCCTTAACATCGCAGGCAGCAGCCCCCTTATCATCGGAGGTGACTTCAATCTCCCGCACACAGGATGGGGTTACAGACGCAGCTCTGCTGCAGGTCGTAACTTATGGCAAGACTCCCATGATCTCGGGCTTACGCTCATTACTGACCCAGCCTTCCCCACTCGCCTCGGCACTTCTACTGAACGAGACACGACGCCAGACCTCACTTTCACCAAAAACGCAGACAACGCCCATTGGCGCAACACCCAACACGACCTCGGGAGTGATCACTCTATCATCGAAATTACTCTCCCACACCTAACAGCCGTTATGAGAAGAACAAGGGACTTTACTTGGACGGACTGGGATGCGTTCCGTAAACGCCGTGTAACAGCAACGACGGACACTCCCATTACCGACATAGAATCATGGTCATGCGATCTACTGTCTGATACTAAATCGGCCACCCGCATTATCATAACAGACGCCCCGACTGAGCGCATGGACAGTAGACTCGCCCACCTTATCGAGGCCAAATCATCCATCCTCTCTAGATGGAAGGGACAACGGCTCAATAGAAGACTCAGACGGAAGGTTGCACTTCTCAACAAGGAAATTGAAGCACACTGCCGCGTTCTAAGTCAACAACAATGGACAGAGCTCTGTCACTCTCTAGACGGGCAACTCCACCATCCCCGCTCGTGGAAAATCCTCAAACATTTGATTGATAGCACCACCACCCGCTCATATCAACAAGATCGCCTCACCAAGCTTTTATTCACAGAAAGCAAAACGCATGGCCAGGACCACGTTAAGAATAGCTTATGTGAAAAGTACATCCCATCTGGGCCCACTCAACCTCACGGCCCATACACAGGGAACTCCAACCCTGCCCTTGATGAAGATTTCAGCGTGGCAGAGATTCATGCTGCCCTACATAAGCTGAACAGCCGTTCGGCGCCAGGCCCAGATGGGGTTACGAATAAAACACTAAGAAATCTAGATGACCCCTCGGCGCAACAACTCACCGAATACATCAACAACTGCTGGCGCCAGGGATCAATTCCCCCGACATGGAAAACGGCCAAAGTAATTCTCATCCCGAAACCCGGTAAGCCATCTAGCCTCGCCAATCTCCGGCCCATATCGCTAACTTCGTGTGTAGGCAAGGTCATGGAGCACGCACTCCTAACCCGTGTCAACACTCACCTCGAAGACACATGTGCTTACCCCCACTCGATAATTGGCTTTAGACAGCATCTTTCCACCCAAGACGCTATGCTCCAACTTCAGCATCAAATC